>NC_020399.1:249001-257021 GCF_000321355.1 Plasmodium cynomolgi strain B
TATACACAGGCAAGGTAAATTCAGTGCCAAATAATGTGAAAAAAAAAAAAACGAACAAGACATCCGCAGATGCATACACCTCGCTACTTGGCACTCACAGAGAGGTAATAACCGGCCAAGGCAAGTCAAGTTAAGCATCAAATGGGAGATACCACCGATTGTCCTTTTTTTTCTCCAAAAAGGGATACCCACTGCACAATCAATCGCTGAGTGAACGTCGCCTTGAATGTTCCACAGCTAGCTAGCATGACGCCGCTTCGCAGTTTTGCAAAAAAGGGGATACGTATATACGCATGTGTGCATGATATACACATACATCATACATGGCGTTCCTTACGGCAGCTGGGGAGAACGACCAACGCGGGTTTGTAATCGCAAATTGGAAGCTTACTTCTTTTATTTTTTTTCGCCACCTTCTTCGCCAGTATTGATAAAAAAAAAAAAAAACGTTTGGGCGGAGAACAAAAAAAAAAAAGGAGGGGGCGGGAAAATGAACTTGCCAAAGGTTCAACAAACGGGGCATGCCCACAGGGGTGAAGGAAAAAAAAAAAAAGGGAGAACACGCAGATGCTGGTCCCCGTTCGCACCTCCCAGGGGTTCCGCGAATTAGTAAAAAGGGTCTCTCCCCACAAACGCGCACGTGGGTGAGTGGGGGAATGTGTAAAAGTGTGTGCTTCTGCGTGTGTAAAAGTGCTTCTGTGTGTGTAAAAGTACTTCTCCGTATGTAAAAGTACTTCCCCTTGTGTAAAAGCACTTCTCCGTGTGTTGGGGGAGCAGCCTAGGCGCGGGTCAAGAAGTACATATCGATTTTGTTCGATAAAACGTTCAGCAGGAAGAGCGCCAGCGAAAAGGAAGAAATGTAAATGCCGGCGAAGGACAAATTATTCAGGTAGTAGTAGGCCGAGTGCGCGATGTATATGTAGAACAACGAATTGATGGGAGAAATGACATCGAGGAGGTACTTGTATTTATGTAGGTGGAGCAGGAGCTCGTAGAACTTGTTGTTGCCCAGGTAGAGCCTCTTGAGAAAGCTGTACTGGTTGAGTAGGTTGACGTAGAAGTCGGTCTTCTGGTCCTCCTTGAGCGCCCTCATGACTTCGTCTCGGTTAAAAAACTGCTCGTCCGTCCACTTCTTGAGGAAGGTCCAGTTGTTCTGGCACATGAGTCGCGTGTAGATGAGGAGCAGCTGCGCGAGCACAACGCCTCCGAGGATTTTGCCTGCGCGGAGGGGGGGCAGTAAGTAGCGGTGCAGTAAGTAGCGGTGCAGTAAGTGGCGGTGCGGTACGTGGCGGTGCGGTACGTAGCGGTGCGGTAAGCAGCGGTGCAGTACGTGGCGGTGATGCGGCGGCTGGGGCGAAGGCGGTACGGACGCACCGGACACCGCCGCTAAGAGGGGCACTAAAAACGCCGCTAACACCGCTAACACCGCCAACACCGCGGTAACGGCGGGGGCCCTACTTCTGCGCGAGCCGAGCAAGTGGAAGCTGCCCCAGTTGGCCTGCACGAGGAAGTAGGGGTAGACAGACAAAAAGGAAAAAAAAAGCACGTGCACCATATTGTTCAGCATGGCCAACTTCCGAGAAAAAAAGCTATACGAATTCAAAACAAAGAACAACCGCAACACAAAAAACTTATAAAAAAAAAACCAAAGTGGATAACGTGTGCATCTTCACAAGGCGATCCGTCTTCACATTTCTGAACTCTCCAATAAAAGCATACTTTTTTTTAAAAAGACTATAAATTAAGTCACTCTTGAAATATATGAACGTAAACAGTATGAACAAAAAATTAACCGAATTGTAATTAACCATTTTGGGAAGGTAACTGGACTTGCTCAAAAAAGGTACGTAAGGACAGTAATGCAAAACAGCACTCATCAAGGAGCTACTCCCAAGATAATCATAACACACGTTATAGCCATATTTTAATTTATCAAAAACGAATCCAGAGTCCTCCTTCAACTTACTATACACATGTACATAGTAATTTTTCGCGAAATCAAATTTGGTCCTCACCAACTCCTTTGTCCTCTCCTTCAGTTTTTCTAATTCCTCTTTGTCAATCCTCAAGGAGTACTGATTCAAAACACTTTTCAATTTTTTCAACTTCCTCAGTTTATCTGCTATAGTCTCATTATAATTAAAATTTTTTTTTTTTATGATCTCATTTTTTACATTTTTATCAATATTATAGAAATTTATGTTTGTGTAGATTCTTCTTCCTTTTCTTTTTCCTTCAGTGAGGAGGTAATACTTTTGATTTACCTTTGGGATCATTTCTTGGCTCCTGCTCCTCACGTCGGGCGTCCTCAGGCTGCTGGCCACTGCGAGTAGGGCGGCCTTCAGGAGCAACGTGACTGCTTTCATCGTTTCCTGGGGTGGGGGGGTAGTTGGTGCAGGGGTAGTTGGTGCAGGGGTAGTTGGTGCAGGGGTAGTTGGTGCAGGGGCAGTTGGAGATAGCGCAGGGGCAGTTGGAGATAGCGCAGGGGCAGTTGGAGATAGCGCTGGGACAGTTGCAGTTACTGCTGGGGCAGTTGCAGTTACTGCTGGGGGACTTTGCTGACCGAGTGGTCAGCTGGCGAAGCACTTAGTCGACGACGTAGTCTACGCACGGAGCGGTTACTGCCCCCTTCGACCTACCTCTCCTACCGGCACTTCTCATCATAACAAGGACACGAAGGCTGAGACGCACAAACCTGCGAGATGGTAGAGAGTAGAAGGGAGGGAACCCCTGCTGACCTGTGGTCGAGGCTCCAGTCGCTGAGAAGGCGACAGTAATGGGAAAAAAATTTAAACCGCTTTCGGGAAGCCACACACTTCTGACTTTGCACCTATTTCATGTTTAGCCGTTCTAGCACAGCGCCTCCCCCCACAAAAAAAAAACACTAAATAGGAGAGGACCCTCGGCAAGCAAAGCATACGTACGTCACAGTGTGTGTACGCATGGGCTTTTGTTTCCTTCTTCGTTTCCTTCTTCGTTTCCTTTCCTTCCTCTTCGCTGTGCGGTGTGGCGAGGCACGCCTATCAGCGTCGCTCCACCGGTGTGTGTAGTGGCCCAGTCGGTCTTTTCCCTGCCACCCGGTTGCCCGGTCGCTCACCCTCACTCTTTCTCTAACCCTTTCTCTAACTCTATCTCTAACCCTTTCTCTAACCCTTTCTCTAACCCTTTCTCTCAATCTTACTCTCCCTCCCGATGCTCCCGTTTATAACCCCAACGCAAAGTCGCTACTCTGACAACGCAGCTGCATGCACAGAGGTATGCACAGAATGGGTCATACCATTTTACTGTGTATGCACGGAGCGGGCGAGAAAGAGAGAAAAGAAAAAGGGAAAAGCGAAGAAAAAAAAGAAGAAGTGACGATAGGTGATGAGCAGTTACTTAAGTTGCGAGAAACTACGAGTAGCCGCGCCAATCGTAGTGACGCAGGACGAAGCTGTGAGGAAGCAAAGCAATGACCGCACAGGTGGCGAAACAATCAGGAGAGAGTCACCCGCATTTGTATGGCTGCTGTGTATGAGGACCTGTAGCTTCCTATTGAGTGAGTACCTATTGGGGGAGGCGCAGAAAGTGGCATTTCTTTTCTCCTTTCTTTTTTTTTTTCTTTTTTCTTTTTTTTTTTTTTTTTTAATCTGAACAAGGGGGTGCCGACTCAAAGTAGTGTAGTTGCGACAATGACGCACAACTTCTAACAGGAGAGCGAGTCGTCACCTGCACGCGCTCCCTGGGGAGGTGCTTGGCGAAGGGCACGTTCCCCCCCTGATGCGCACGCAAGTACAGCGCCGAATGGGTACGGCCCGGGTTCGTCCTCTGTTGGTCCGTTCGTCCTGCGTTCGTCCTGCGTCCTCCCTCCGCTCGCAGGGCCTACAGAAACGTTCATAATGCATACACTAAGGTTAGTGCTCACATGTGCCACTTTCATATGTACACATGCGAAGCGTCCTTCTGTTCACGCCAACCAGTTTTTTAACTCCAACGAGAGATGATGCGCCCAGCTTAGAGAGCACCGGTTAAGCGGTCCTTCGCAACGTGTTAGGTGAGAACACCCCAGGTGCTCCACTGCACAGCGTGTCATATGCATATATATAATATTTTTTTTTCTTTCTTCTTTGTTTCTTTTTTTTTTCTTTTTTTTTCTTTTTTTTTCCTTCTTGTTCTCTCTGCCCCCCCTAGTCGCAATTCCACAGATGGCTTGCATAGTATGAGGCCCTGTTGCCCTAAAATTCTTTTGATTCTTCGAAGTTCGAAAAGCTCGCTTGGAACGTCCCCTTGGAACGTCCCCTTGGAATGCCCGCTTTGAAGCATCTTCTTTTTTTTCACCCCCACTTAGTTCATCCTTCCCCTTTTTTATGCCAACGGTCGGCTTGTGCATCGCGCTATGTGCTCGTTCTCTTTACCTCGTGCCCTACCCCCCACCGGAGAGGGCCACTGAAGAGGGCCACTAAAGAGAGCCACGTGGGGACTACGTGAGAACTACGCGGGAGTGACTCGCAGAAGAACCGCCAGAAGAACCGCTCAGAAAAAGCGCCTTTCTCTTCCTCCACCATTAGCCGCGCGACGCGGGTGTGGCATGGCCGGGCAGCACGAATAACATGCACATAACGCCAAACGGACAAAATGATTCACAAGGTTTTTTTCCTCGCCCTCGCGGTGGTCTTCCTCCACTGCGTCCAAGATGTGGCGTCCTACCTACCCGGGATGAACCCAACGGTGGGCAAGCACAGCAGGGGAGAGGCGCGGGGAGAAGAAGCGGAGAAAATCATAGGTGTACCGCTAAACCAGCGTTGAACCCTAAACGCTAAACCTAAACCTAACCTAAACCCTAAACCTAAACGCAAAACCTAAACCCTAAACCTAAACCTAAACCTAAACCTAAACCCTAAACCCTGAACCCTAAACCTAAACCCTAAACCCAAACCCTGACGCACCACCATTGCTCTCCCCCGTCCACTATTCCGCCCCGCCTAACCATCCTGCGTACTTCTCAATTCCACCCCTCCCCCCCGGCAGATCTACAAAAGGGGCGATAAAGTCACCATCAGCGTGAAGAACCTCTCCAGCCGGCGAGCAGTGACAAGCCTGGACTACTTCACCTTCCCACTGTGTTCCGCGGACAACGCAGGCATCGCTGGAGAGGAGGCACCAAATATCTTCAAAATCCTTTCCGGGGACAGCCTGCACACTACTTCCATACAGACTACCTTCCTGAACGACACCAAGTGTGCCTTCTACTGTAGAATCTACATCGATGACAACGCGTATGATAAGTATAAGCATCTCATTCTGTACAATTACAACATGATTTATTCTGTGGATAACTTGGATATCTTTCGCCAGGACCCTCGACGGAAGGGCTTTTACTACACGGGCATCCCCGTCGGCTACATCCAGGATGTGCGTATCGAGTGGGGCGCGCTGTGAAGCGGCATGATTGGCTCAGTTGAGTGAAGGCGTGTTGCGTTGCGCTGTGCTGTGTTGCGCTGCGTTGCGCTGCATTGGCCATGGGGTGCATCCCCCCGTTACTTCTTCGCTTCGTTACTCCGTCGCGTCGTCCCTTCATTACTTCTTCGCTTCTTCGCGTCCTTACTTCTTCGCTTCTTTACCCCCCTCGCAGAAGAACTACCTGCTGTATACTTACTTCCAAATTACCATCCTGTACAACAACAACGGGGGTCAGTCGGACAAGAACTACATCGTGGGGTTCGAGGTGGAGCCCAAGAGGTAGGCAAGGGAGAGCGGCGCAGCAGCGACGAGGTGAAGCGATTCGATTGCGCGAGCACGCCGCTGTGCTTCTTCACCGCGTATCACCACTCATTACCGCGCATCACCCCGTATCTCATCACCGCGCATCGTATCACCCCGTATCGCATCACCCCGCTGCAGCGTCGACTTCGAGCAGGACGAGCGGTGCGAGCAGAACGAAGCCACCATGACGATGAAGAAAAATACATACGTGACATTTAAATATGACATAAAGTATGTGCAAAGTGAAAACTCGTTTCAACACAGATCAGAACACTACTACAGAAACCTGAACGACCAAAGTATGATCCATTGGTTCTCCATAGTGAATAGCATCATCCTCTTTATCCTCCTATGCTTCTTCATAAGCTCCATTCTCATCAAGGCTTTACATAAGGACATAAACAAATATAACCGTTTGAATGCAAACATATTTGAGACTGATGACATTGATGACCGAGGATGGAAATTAGTTCACGGAGATGTTTTTAGGAAGCCTATTAACTCTACCTTCTTTTCTGCATTTGTCGGGGTGGGGATACAAATTATCTGTATGATGTTGGTCTGTGCTTTGATTCTACTCATCGGGGTGTATAAATACAAGCACAGGTATCGATATATCCAAGTGATGTTTTTTATTTGGACCTTCATTAGTAGCATTTCTGGTTACTCATCCTCTCGTTTATATAAGCTATTCAAGAGTAAGCATGTGAAGTTAACCCTCTTTAGGACCTCTCTAATTTACCCTGTTATTTTATTCATCCTTTTTTTCCTAATCAACCTTGTTCTTCATTATGAGCACTCCAACACGGCTATCTCCTTCACCTCCTTAACGTTCGTTTGCTTCCTCTGGTTCGGGATATCTGTACCGCTCATTTGTTTGGGTTCTTACATTGGGAATAAGAAGAACCCGATAGAGCTCCCTGTGCGAGTGAATAACATCCCAAGACATATTCCGAAGCAGCCCCTCCTCAACTCCTTCTTCGTCTCCTCCTTCCTCGTTGGCCTCATCCTCTTCGCGTACGCCCACACACACGCGAAGAAGCGATATACCGCTGCTTCACTGCATCGCTACGTCGATGTGCTGTTACACCGCTGCTCTGCCGCACCGCCACACCGCCGCTCTACCACACCGCCGCTCTGCCGCAGGACCATGTACACGGAGCTGTTCTTCCTGTTCACGTCCCTTTGGAAAAGCAACATGTACTACCTCTTTGGTAAGCGAGCCAGCGGAGAGTAGACCTGAACCCTGAGCCTGCACGTGCAGAGCTGCTCCTCCACGATTATGCCCCTCCTCACCCCTTTTTTCTTTTTCTTCTTCTTTTTCTTCTTTTTTTCTTCTTCTTTTTCTTCCATTTTTTCTTCCATTTTTTCTTCTTTTTTTTTCCCCCCCCGCAGGGTTCCTCTTTTTGGTGATTTTCCTGCTCGGATTGCTGAGCGCCCAGCTCTCCATCGCCCTGACATACTATTCCCTCTCCTGGTAGGCGAGCCATCCGGCGTGAAGCCGCTCAATCCCGCATCGTAACCCCCCGGATCACGCGGCCGGGTCGTGTCACCTAGCACCACACTAGCGTGCCTCTTCACTCACCACACCAGCATGCCTCTTCACTCACCACACTTGCATGCCGCCTCACCCCCCCGCAGCGAGGACTACAACTGGTGGTGGAAATCCTTTGTGGCGCCCGGGTCATCAGGACTGTTCTTCTTCCTCTACTCGATCTATTACTTCTTTGTCAAGCTAAGCATCTCCAGCTTTGCTGAAACTTTTATTTACTTCGCCTACTCGTTTATCATGTCCTACACGTGCTTCATCTACACGGGCACGGCGGGCTTCCTGGCCTCCTTCGTCTTCCTGAGGAAAATCTACTCCTCGATAAAGGTGGACTGATCAGCTGGCAGATGGGAAAGGAGTGATGGACTGACCTATGGGAAGGAGTGACCAGCTGGAAGATGGGAAAGGAGTGACCAGCTGACCCATGAGAAAGGAGTGATGGACTGACCGGTGGGGTGAATTCCTTTCGGGTTTTCCCCTTCCAAAGGGGGCAGTGCGCACGGGGAGGAGGACGCTCCACTTCACGTCGCTTCCTCTTCGTTTCGCCTCACCGCGCTGCCTCCATTCTCCACGTGGACGTGCACAACCCCGACGGTTTCGTAAGTGCTCCCCGATTACGCCGTCCATGCGTTCCATACGTTGCATGCGTTTCATACGTTGCATGCGTTTCATACGTTGCATGCGTTTCATGCGTTCCATACGTTCCATACGTTTTACTGTTTTTTTTTT
>NC_020399.1:258111-259976 GCF_000321355.1 Plasmodium cynomolgi strain B
GGTAATGGCTTTACCTCCCTCCGCATCTGAGCGGCACGCCCGACCCACCCTGTGGATATAGCTATACTTGTCATAACAGACGTCGTAATTAATTACCGTTTCGATTCCATGGATATCGATTCCTCTGCTCAAGACATCCGTGCACACTAGGTACCATACGTGTCCTTCCTGTAGGTGCTTAAAAACCTGCATCCTTTCCTCTTTGGTTCTTTCGGACGTGAGCAGGGAGACGTGCGGCGCCTTCACCCCGCCGCCAGCCTCTCCAACACTGCCAGCCTCGCCAACGCCGCTAACCCCGCTCACCGCGCGACGCAGCGTGGCGTGTACCTTCTTCGCCTTCTCCACGCCGTTCACGAAGACCAGCACGGGGATGTGCAACCCTCCTCCCAAAACCAAATTACGCAACACCAACCCCTTTTCCTCCTCGCTATTTACATAAAGCAACTCCTGCTTCACATTCCTATTAACTGAGTTAATACTCTGACCAAAGTACACGAGAGCATACGTGGGACAGAGGGTACTGATGAAGGAGCGAGTGTTACCTGGTAGTGTGGCCGTCGTAAACACCTTCTGCATCTTTCGTCTCTGAATTACTACTAGTAGCTTTTTCACTTGATTTAAAAAATTCACCTCAAATAATTTGTCAACTTCATCAAACACGACGAGCATGCATTTGGACAGGGTCACTTTGTTCATTTCAATAAGGTGGATAAGTATTAACGGGGTGCAGATGCACACATCTATGGGTTCTTCTTCTTCTCTCACTTGGTCTTCCTTCGTTAGATGTAGAACCGTAAACTGTGGAAATGCCTCAAACAGAACCAATGCGTGCTCGTGTATTTGGCTAGCCAGCTCGTTCGTCGGCACAAGGATAAGGCTTCGAATGGGGGTCGAATTTTTTTTCTCTTCCGCGTCCGATTCATGGTTGTCGTCCCTCCCCGGAGGGGAATGTGGGCCCTTCTGCTTCGCCACAGAATCAGCCACCACGGGTTCCTGCTGCTTCTCCTCCAGCTGCTTCTCCCCCTGCTGCTTCTCCTCCCGCTGCTTCTCCCCCTGTGTGCCTGAACAGATTAGCCGAACCAGCAGGGGAATCAAAAAGGCGCAGGTCTTCCCACTACCCGTCTGAGAAATGCAGATGGTGTTCCACCCGCTCATAATCGTGGGGATGCAAATTTTCTGAATGTTCGTTGGGGTTTTAAATCCAAAAGTCCCCTTAACTGTGTTAATCAATTTTTGGTAGTCACTCCTTGGAAGGGTGGTCCCCTCCACTGATGCGGTGGGTATGCCGCTCACCCTGATCTCTTCTCCACTTAGCTCCCTTGAAATATCCTCGAAGAAACGAATTGGCATCACACTCCCGCTCATGTTCACAAATTCGACGTTTATTTTATTGCCCTTCATGTAGCTTGCCACCAAACTGGGGTCCGCACAGAATTCGGAAAAACTCACCAGTTCGGCTGTCCTCTCGTGACTCTCCTTCCTCTCACGATTCTCCTTCCTCTCATGATTTCCCATCCTCTCTCTCCCATTTGGTCCCTTCTCCTCATCCTTCCCCTTACTTATGTTGAAAATATTTTTTAGCGGCTTCAGGTTCTCCCTCTTCAAACTCATCAAGTCTTCATTTTTTAAGCACCGTGTTAAATTCAGTCCGTAGGTTAGCTGTTTGGCTATCTCCATGATGGGCTTGACAGTGTATAGTAGGGGGGGGAGAGGAGAGTAACCAAGCAATCGTGCAGAGTGATGGGGCAGGTAGCTCTACTCTCTGCGTGCAGCGAGCGGAGTTATTATTCCGCGAGAGCCAGCCGCGTCGCCCCGGGCCTCCCCCAGCCTGCAGAGACCAGCAAAGGGGTTAAAGCAAAGATTAT
>NC_020399.1:259986-284040 GCF_000321355.1 Plasmodium cynomolgi strain B
AGGAGTAAAAGCAAACGCGTGAAAGTGAACGCGTGAAAGTAAAAGTTAAAATGAAAATTTTGGGGCAAACAAATTACAACTCCATTTTAAATTTAAAAAAATGTATTTTTTTTTTTTTTTTTATTTTTTTTTTTTTTTGGCACGTAGGTTTAGCCTTCTCTGCAACGCGCCGTCGCGCCCGCGTAAAAGGGACCCCAATAATATCCCGCATATGCCGCGCCTATAACCCATTCGACGGGAGGGGAAAAACGTTCGTCCCGTCCCTATATGTCCCGAACTTCTTACATGGGAGTTTAAGTCTTCTTTACAGTTCATTCAAAGTGGCAAAATTTGTTGAGCCAAATGGGGCACGTTTGTCTATGTCACTTTTTTTTTTTTTTTTCTTTTCTTTTTCTTTTTTTTTATTTATTTTTTTTTCCCCACCCCAAGTCGTCTTCTTGGTCAAAGCAAAACCCTCGCGTAATTTCCCCCCCGCGAAGGAGTTGCTCCTTTTTTTTTTTTATTGCACGTTTTTTTTGTACGTACGCTCTACTCTAGTGTTCCCTCGGCGGGGCAGCGACGGGAGGACGATCGATCCTTTTTTTCCGCTTTTCACCCCAAGGCATACTGCTTCCAAATGGGCCAAAAAAAATTCACACTCAAACGTGACTTCAAGCTAAAGCCAAAGTTAAAGCTACCGCTAAATTTAAATTCAAATTTAGGTTAAGTTAAGCTAAGTTTAAGGGCAAGTCAGCAGAATAATCGATCACGTCGAGCTGAACGAATTATTTCCGTGTAGGCTCTGCAGAGCGATCCCCATTTTTGCGCCAACTTCAGTTTTCCCCACGTTTTCCCCCTTCACCTTGCGAAAGCAGTCTACAGCGATCCCTTCATTTGCACAACGGAGTAATCGCTTTTTTTTTATCACAACAAATGAACCACTCGTATGTAGTGTCCCAACCGAGCGCTTCAAAAGGGTTGCACATCATCTCAGAGGAAACGCTGAACAGGGAGCACACGTCGCATACACAGGACAACCTTTTGGGGGATAACTCCATGTGAACGGCGCACATCCCGTTTGGAGGTTCAATTTTTCGAAGCAGGGTGAACACGGAAGTAGCCGCGTCTCCGCTTCTCCGCTTCTTCGCTTCCCTACTTCTCCGCTTCTTCGCTTCCCCACTTCGCCGCTTCTCCGCTTGAATGGCGAACTACGCAGAGACGTTCGCCGCGTGGACGGCCATCTGTCTGACGGACCACACCCTCCTGGGCGACAACGACACTGAGGATGACGTGAGAGCGTTATGCCAAGAGGCAGTAAAAACGTGTCCTTTCGCAGCGGCAGTTTGCGTTCACCCCCATTTTGTAAAATTCATAAATGAACAAATAAAAAAAGAAATCAATCCCTTCAAACCAAAAATCGCATGTGTCATAAATTTCCCAGAAGGCACAGATCCAATAGAGAAAGTGCTTGAAGATACTTGCAAGGCAGTTAGTGATGGGGTCGATGAAGTAGATCTGGTGATTAACTATAAAAAAATTATTGAGGATCCAAAGGTAGGGATTGAAGAAGCTACTGTTTTAACGAAGAGAGTTAAAGAGGTGTTAAAGGAGAAAGTACTTAAGGTAATAATTGAAGTTGGGGTGTTGAAGTCTGAGGATTTAATTATCCAAACGACGTTAGCTGTGTTGGAGGGGAATGCAGACTTCGTGAAGACGTCGACGGGGAAGGCACAGGTCAATGTGACGCCCAGTTCAGCCAAAGCAATAATCAAAGCAATAAAACTGCACTTAGAGGAACATCCGGAGAAAAAGGACAAAATTGGACTGAAGGTTTCTGGGAGCATAAAGGACCTTAGCATGGCTAGCTACTACGTTTTGTTGGCGAGGAATGTGTTCAGTGCCTTGGCTTGCCACCCGAACCACTTCCGCATCGGGTCCTCTTCACTCGTCCCCAAGCTCCGGAAGGTCATTGAGAACTGCCCTCCGTGTTAGCAAGGCGGCAAAAAAGGGGGGCCCAAAAAGGGGGAAGCAAGCCACTACCCATGTGACCTAGCGCAACGCCCCAGCCCCACCTGCGTGCCACTGCCACGCTGATCTCGCAAACCCGCTGGGTATTTATTCACATATGGTATATATATATGTATATATACATATGTATTTTTTTTTTTTTTTTTACGCCCACAAACGCGCATTCGCCTGTGAATGCAGACAACTCTGCATATTTACATCACACACATGTGCCAACCCTCGCGATGGTTATTCCCAGTAGGAGGCAAAAGGGGTGTAACTCTCCTACAAAGCAATCGCAAAGGGAAATTGCACGTACGGAGTGGATTAAAAAGTTGCGAAAATGTGCGGCGGAAAAGTTGAAAACGTGTGAGGCCGAAAAGGTGTGACCCCCTCCGAGAGACGAACACGGCGTGATGAGGACAAACATCGGGCGGTGCCCAAATTGAAAAGGAATTAAAGCTGAACGGAACGATTAAAAAATGAGAAGCACCAGGGGGAGCAGGGGTAGGGCCCCCCTCCGGTGCAGAAATGGGCAGAAATGGGCAGAAATGGGCAGAAATGGACCGAAATGGGCAGAAATGAGCAGAAGTGAGCAGAAATGAGCATTAGGGAGAGCGTACAAATGGGCCAGGCCACGTATCCAAAGTGCATGAATACAATGGCACTTAAAAAAAAAATAAAAAGCTAAAAATGGAAGGAAAAGGGGGGTCCCCAAAAAAGGGGTGTAGTACCTACACATCGGCACAATCCGTGCAGCCGTCGAAAAGTGGGAACCCCATCAGCAGGTCTGCTTAGTAGATAAGCAAGCATATGTGCACACCCGCGTCCCTAAAAAAAAAAAAAAAAAACGGCGGAGTGAACCCCCCCCCTCTCTATATATACCCTAGTTGTTGTTAACAAACCGACACAGACATTCAAAAATATTTAAACAGGAATGGAAGTCGTCAAAATTGAGCTTAAAGCTGATATGTTTGGGAGCCATTTTCTTGTAATCCTTGCTGCGCACTTTCCTGTTTTTCTGTTGCCCTTCTTCTTCCTTGGCACCTTCATTCGTCTGTTGGGGGTCCTTCTGCTTCTGATGAGCGCCACTCCCCTTGGGTTGAGGTGCGCTTCCCTTGGGTCGAGGTGCGTCTCCCTTGGGTCTCCTCAAACAACACAAGAATAGAAACGACAAGCACGCGAAGAAGCTGCAAAAAAAGCTGCAAAAAAAAAGGTGCAAAAAAAGGATGAAAAAAAATGGAGAAAATAAAATACACTTTACATGACGAATCGTCATTCGGGGTAGAAGAAGAAGGCTTCTACGGCTTAGGGTTCAGGCGTACCTCTTCACAGCGCACCAGCCGGTGCCTAGACAGCCGCGGCTCCTCTTTCCTGAGGAGTCCCCTCCACCCTTAGTGTCCTTCTTTCCACTGTGACATTTGGCAGTACTACACTTGGCCTCATTATTTGCACTCTTAGACAGGGGCAGGTAAATATTGTTAAATTTCTTCTGGATTTTCGAAAAATATCTGAAAAACTTGGTGGGACTGTAGTACACGTTCTCCATCACGTTCATGTTATTTCGGATCGTAATTTTTATCGATATATCATGCTCGTTTGTTTTTTTCTTTAGGTTTATTATCTCGTTTCTCTTCGTTAGAGCCAGTTCACCGTTTAGCAAGCATATTATGTTTTTGCTTTCTCTGATTTCGTTCGACAAGCATGTTTTTTGGCTCAGGGAGGACGCCCCGCTGGGGTGCTCTTCACACGTCAAGTTGTCTGCAGGGGGGGGAGGGAGAGAAGTGCGCACATGTGGATGGGGAGGTGTATGAACATGCGGTTGGGCAGACGTGCGCACATGCGGTTGGGCTCAGCCTCAGCGCTGCGGATCTGCCGCGCAAAGTGGTCAAGCGGCAAAGCGGGGAAGAGACAGAGTGACGCCGCTTCACCGCTTTGCCGCTTCCCCACTTTGCCGCTCCCCCGCCTTGCCGCTTCCCCCCTGCGGGACCTACCCATGGTGATGGTACAGTTGGAGAGGGTGTTCCTGGAGAGTGTGTTCCTCGAAAGGGTGTTTCTGGAGCGGCTCTTGCGCGAGGCGCGGTGGGCGCGCCGCTTGTAGTAGCTATTAATGGCGAAGCTGTTGCTCACAGTGTTTATAATCACATCGATCTTCATCAAATCGTTCTTCCGAAATAAAAAATTAATTCTATTCTCCTGGATGTGAAAAAAAAGCTCTTTCGTGTACACAAAATAACTCACCTTCTTCAGAGCAGGCAACTCAAAGAAGTCATGATAAGACAGGAAATACTTAAACGGTTCCTTCAACACAGTATACCGATTCAAAATCTGATGGATCTTTATATAACTCACGATATTTAAATGGTTTCTATTCGCATTGTTGAAGAAGTCCAGCTGATTTTTATTCCTCTGCATGTACACTAGCTCCACGCAAAAACGAAGCACCCTTTGGAACAACGTATTCAGGGTTAGCAAACATAACAAGAAAAAACCAAGTGTCAAAAAAAAAACAGATTTACTATCTGAGCGATACTTAATAAAAAATTAAAGAAAAAGGATAACCTCCTTTTCTTGTTTAAATTTACTTTAAAATTTGCCATAAATAATTTATTTTCATTTGAAGGGTCCTTCTTTCTTTTTTTTTTTATTTTGTACAGTACGTTGTAATACACTAGGGTGATCATGTTAATGTAGATGCTGACGTAGTAGGAGAGTAATTTGGTCAGGTTGAAATTTCTGTATTCTTCCACACAGTTGAATGCCACCGTTTTTTTTCCTTCGTCTTTTTTTCGATATATTCGAAATACATTATCTGCGTTATTGATGTTAATTTTTTCGATGAGACTGATTAGGGACTGCAGGATCAACGTCACCGAGAACAGTAATGAGAGGACCAGCTGGAATATCAGCACGTACACTCCTATGCACAGCCGCTTTGCCCTTAGAAGCACGTAACATATGTTTCCCCAACACTTGCGCAGCAGTGAGGGCAAGCACCTCCGCTTTTTCTTCTCCCCCTTTTTCGTGTCGTTCTGGGACCGATTGGACGAGCGGTTTGCTGAGCGGTTTGCGGAGCGGTTTGCGGAGCGGCTTTTCGAGTCACGTTTCGAGTCGCGCTTCGAGTCACGCTTCGAGTCACGCTTCGAATCCCGCTTCGAGTCACGCTTCGAGTCACGCTTCGAGTCACGCTTCGAGTCACGCTTCGAATCCCGCTTCGAATCCCGCTTTGTGTCCCCCTTTGAGTCCCTTTTCGAATCCCGTTTTGCGTCCCCTTTTGAGTCCCTCTTCGAACCGCGCCTAGCGCCCCTCCCCCGGCGTCGGTCCCCGTCCATCAAAATGAGGTCCTCCTTCTGATTGTTAAACAGCATCGAATTCAGCGAAGCGTTGTCGTCTATGACAAGATTCTCCAACTCGCGACTCTTTATGTTACTGCTGTAGAGGTAGTTCCCATTATCACAGAAATCCTCCTCTGCGTCGATTCGACTCACCCCGCTAATACCCACTAGGTCACACGTATCCACGACACCTGTCACATGGTCCACTCCGCACAGGTCCACAACATCACTGGCGTCACTCGTGTGACTATCACCGCTGACACTGCCAACTGGGTTAATTCCTCCCCGGCCATTTCTAACGAGATTATCGTTCCTCTGACTTCTCCCACTTCTCCCACTTCTCCCACTTCTCCCACTTCTCTCACTTCTCTCACTGCAGGCATCCTCGTCGTAGTCCTTCTTCGCCATATCCCAACTGACACTCCGCCTGAGCATGCTGAGATGGTTATCCTCACTAAGCATATTTTCCTCATAAGAGCTGTTGTAGTCATTCAGTAGGTGCATAATATATCTCTCATTACCCATAATGTCTTCCTTATCACCAATGACCGAGCTCTCGTTTGACCCCTCAAACAAATTTAGCAGATCTCCCTTCTCCTGAATTTTCGTGTATAGTTCCTCCTGTTCCTGTGCTAAGTTCTCCTTCCAACTACGCCTTCGCATTTTCATTAGTCTCTTTTTATTCTTACTCCTATGTCCCTTCCTCAAAGTACTACTGTCATCATTCACTATGTAGTAGAACTCACGAAACGCTTTCTTCACATGAGCAATGAGAGACGTGGGACTACCAATAATATTAAAAGATATCAGCAAATTTGAAATATTTACAATAGTTTGGTTAAAATAAAAATTGAGGAGAAAATTGGACAAGAGAGTGTAATTCGTGAAGATATGAATATTGCACAGGCTCTTCAAACAGATATTGCAGTTTGAAATATCTCCCAATTTATTATACGCACTGATGTACTCTTTGTAGAATAAATTACTGACATGGCTGGTTAATTCCTTTTTATATTCTGATTGGAAATTCAGGAGGATATTTATTTTGTCGATACTGATGTATTGTACGTAAACGTATTTGTTGCTGCTTGTTTCTTCCTTTTTCTCCGGTGTGCCGCTTATGGGTGCCCGTTCTTCCAGTGCACACGAAGGGCTTCCCCCGAAGAGGCCACCGGTGAACGGGATACCGCTATCTGATCTGCCACTGATTGGACTTCCGCCGAGCAGTTCGCCACTCATGGGGACACTCCTCATTGGGACAGCGCTCATCGGGACAGCGCTCATCGGGACACCGCTCATCGGGACACCGCTCACCGGGACACCGCTCACCGGGACACCGCCCACCCGGGAAGCGCCCACCTGGTTAACCGCCTCTCCCCAGCCCTTCTCCTGCTCGTGGAGCTCCCTCTCGGCGGACCTCTCCACCGTCTCGAATGGATCCACCGAGGAGTGGTAGCTGTCCTTCAGCTCCTTCTTCAGTTGCCGCGCCTGCGCGGGGGCCATCCCCTGGCCGATCCTCCCCGAAAGGGGAGAAGCGCGCAGAGGAGAAGTGCAGTGAGGAGAAGTGCCGTGAGGAGAAGTGCCGTGAGAACCACCTCCGTTCGCCAAACCGCCAACCAAACCGCCAGCCACCCCACTGACCACCACCGCCTCTTCCCCCGACGCCTCCCTCTTCTTGCCATAGCTACCGAACGTCTTGTAGAAGTAAAAAAGAATAGTGATCGAATTTATGTCCGCATTTATGACGATCGGCTTGATGCTAAGAAGGAAATATTTTATAAAAAGCGTTTCGCACTTTTTCATGTATTGGAAGTTACACACCAGGAATTCCGTGTTGGACGCAGCGTCGTAAAACTTGTTCAATTTATCTCCATTTCGGCTGTATACATCGATGGAGGAATCAGAAGACACAGACGAACCACATGACGCAGAGGATGCTTGTTCACTCTTACCACGATGCTTTTTTTTTAAAAATAAATTCCGTTTAATCTCTAACTCGTTCATAAAAAAACGCAAGTTGCTGTTCTTCATATTTACATCATTGTTAATGTAGAGAATAGCATACGCACTCAGGTATTTGTATACCACGTAACAGAGCACATTATCTACCTTTACGTCAACGTTGAAGTAGTCAATGTCCGCCATGTATGCTTTCTTCACCACTAAATTGTTTAACTCCATAGTAATGATGTAGTCTGAAGTGGGTTCGAAGAGACTTACTTTAATTCCCTTGATCATTAGGTGTATATTGGTAAGAATTTTTTTCACTTTTTTTTCTTCCTTTTTGTTTTTTTCGATTTGGCTGCCTGCATTTTGCTTCGAGGCGTTTCTCTCCTCATGGGGTGAATCCTTTCCTGCGCAGTCTACGCTATCTCTGTGCGATTCTTCTCCATTACAATGTGCATGACCATCTGCATGACCATCTGCATGACCATCTGCATGACCATCTGCATAGCCATCTGCATGACCATCTGCATAGCCATCTGCATGACCATCTCCGTCGCTCTCCTCCCCGCTGTGCTCGTGGGGATCATCAGCGGTAATCGCACCAACCATCATGCTTTCCCCCTCAAGCGAGCCGCCCCTTCTTCCTCTCGCACTTCCCCTGATGCTACCCCCCTTGGCGTTCTCCCCCTCCTGGTCATCCCTACCCTCAATGTAGCTGCTCATGAGCAAGTTCAAATCATCTCTCCTCCTGCGCCTTCCCCCACCACTGCCCTTAAGGAAGGTAGGGTAAATTTTCTTCAGCCCCTTCAGTTTCTTCTGATTTTTCTTTATCTTCTTAAGTATATAATCGCTCAGCTTCCTTTTCAGTTTTTTTTTTTTTTTTTTACTTTTCTTTTTTTTCTTCGTTTGCTGGTTTGCCTCCTGCGGGGGGGGGACCTCCCCCTCCTTGCTCAGATACGTGTCTAGGTAGCTCTTGGGTTGGGCCTTCGCCCCCTCTAGGCGGTCATCATCATCGGCATCCTCCTCGTCTAAGAAGTCGTTACCATCGGCATCCTCCTCGTCTAAGAAGTCGTTACCATCGGCATCCTCCTCGTTTAAGAAGTCGTTACCATCGGCATCCTCCTCGTCTAAGAAGTCGTTACCATCGGCACCCTCCTCGTCTAAGAAGTCCTTATCATCGGCACCTTCCTCCTCTAAAATTTCATCGCCTCCCTCTCCCCCCTGGAGGGTCACCCCTTTGCAGTCCTTCCTGCGCCCCCCTCCTCCTCCCTCCTTCTTCTTCTTCTTCTTGCCCGTCAAGCTCTTCTTCATCCTCTTAGTATAATTCTCATAAAAAAATCGATTAATGTATTTTTTCGACGAAAATTTTCTATTTTTGGAGGAGGACTTCTTCACGGGGGGAGACTTCTTATCTTCGCTTTTGCCCAAAATGGAGTTCGTCTTTGTCTCTTTGCCTTCTTCTTTTGGGCATTCTGATTCCTTCAACTCCCTTTCAACCCTGCTGCTGAAGCTGAGGTTGCCCCTTTTTGGAATAACCACCTCGGTAGCTTCTTCCCTGTTGGCTGTTTCTCCCTCTTTAACTGCTCCCGCTTCTCCCTCCTTGACTTCTTCCCCTTCTCCCTCTTTAACTTCTTCCGCCGCTCCCTCCTTGACTGCTCCCGCCGCTCCCCCCTTGGGCCTGCCGGAATGGTCCATATTCTTGAGCAGAAAAAACGACGCGATGCTAAAGTACTTGTTTTTTTTCTTTTTCTTCTTCTTCCGATTCTTCTTCCTCATATAGACAATGTTGAATCTCTTCTTATGAAGGAAAGTCAATTTTTTCTTCTTTTTCATCTCCTCATCATTTTTCACTTTACGTGTCCCTTGGTTCTTCTTAAATTCCTTGCTAGACTGGAATTTTCCATAAAGGTTCATCTTCTTATGGACTTTTCCCTTCCTTTTGAATCGACTAAATCCTTTCCTCTTTGAAGCATATGATGAAGGTATTCCCAAAGAGTTAATATTGATGTTACCTTTTCCATCATTTGTTAATTCCTCCAAGCAAAACACTCTCTTTCCATTTTCAATTTTGGTCACTACGTTAATCTTTTTATTCTGATTCAACACTATGTTATTGTGTTCCTTCACTATATTCACACTGCATGAAAAAACATACACTTCATTTTTTTGACAAATCAGAAAGCATTTCACCACTTTAGGTTTCGATACGTCTGACCATCCAAAAATTTCTCTACCAAATGGCTTCAATAAGTTTACTATTTTTTTTTTCGTCTTTCTTTGGTAATATATTAGGTAGTACTTGGTCAAGTTGCAGATGATGGTATCTGGGTTTTTTTCTATAGAGACGGTTATCTCCACGTTCGTGTCGCTGTTCAGCGCGATATTCACATCGGTGATGACGCTCTCTTCGTGATACTCGTGGGTGCGATTAGCAGGGTTAGCGCAGTTGGCGGCGGTACCGTAGTTCGCGGCGGTACCGCACTTCGCTGGGCTGCTTGGGATGGTGGCGCCCTTGCTCGAGGGGGCCCCGGTCCCTCCTCCCTCCGCGCCAACCTCGATGACGAAGTTCTCGCACGACTCTGCGCTGCGCCTCGACCGCAAGTCGCTCTCTTTCTGGTCTCCGCCCACCAGCAGGACTGTGTCTCCCGCTAGGCCGTTCCCCTCACTCGGGCAGATGCTGCCCTGCGTCTGCGTCTGCATCTGCACCTGCGCCAGCGCGCTGCCCGCCTTTCCCCCGCGTGAGTCGGTCCCCAATTGGGCGCACTCCACTCTGCTAATCGCCTTGTGGTAAATCTTTAAGTTACCGACCTTTTCAATATCCACAGGGCTGGTGAAGAACAAGTTGAGGAGGTCCTGCCGGCGCTCCGAAAAGCGTCCCGATTTCTCCCCATTCATCATCGACATATTCCTCGATTTTATAATCTTCTTCTTCAAATAATTATTGAACAGGTTGGTAGCTTCGTGTTCGCTGTTAATCCATTCATAGCTTCCCTTCCTACGAAGGAACTGCTCATCCCTCATGCAAGAGTTGATATCCGTGTAGGAGAACTTAAGCAGGCACTTGTTTGTGTTTATAGGGTGATAATAAAACGATTCGTACGGCTTTATTTGGATAACACGTGTGGGTAGGTCTCCCCCAGTTCCCTCATTTCTTTCACCTTTTCTACCACCGCTTTCTACGTTGGACTCTTCACTAACCTCGCTAGGGGCAATATTAATCCGCTCGGCTAGACGTTCACTGCAATTCACAGCCTTCTTATTAATCATACCTTCCATGGAGAAAGAATAATTATTTGGAAACTTCAAATTGAGGTTCTTCTTCTCCTTCTTCCTAATCTTAAAATCTTTGTTCACCTCTTGTACGTAGAGACACCGATTCGTATTATTAACGATGGTATACCTATTGTTCAATGTGACCGTCTTTGTATTGTAAAATTTCCCATTTAGGGTTATACTCATGGAGAGAAAAATATTTTCCTCCTTATTCTTACTCGTCAAAATAATTTTTTTATTCAGACAAACCTCATCGATTTTTATTTTCTTCGAAAGGAATATCTGATTGTTGCAAACAATTTCGAACACAACTTTGCTATTTTCTGTATTTCCAAAAAACATCCCCGAATTGCTCCTAATTTTTTGTGCATTACCACCACTGGATTTGACAATCAAATCGTTACATAAATTATTTTGAAAGAAAAAAGCAGAGTAGATGAGTAACTGAGATACGTTGCTATCCACCATATGCTTCAGGTTGTTCTCATCATAGTTGGCATTTGTAAAGCTACTTTTTTTCCTAAGAGTTAGATTTAGAAAAAAATATTTGGGAATTTCTCTACACAATTTGGCATAATCCTTGGGACCCAAATATACATACTTCTTTTTATTTCCATAATTTGACGTCTTCCTCCTTCTGCATAAAAGGTAACTCAGCTTGAACCTTTTTTTCTTATAAATCACGTTATTCTCATTATCGTTTATATACCCTATGTACATCTGAACTTGAAATGATTTATCATCATATGTATTTCTCATTGGTTGTAATTCTATTTTTTTCGAGAAAAAATTATACACATATTTATCCCTTTGGACTACATAAAATAGCTTAATGTAGGTTGGAATTACATCAAAGTAACTCACTGACTTAGCAGAAATTACATCCTTCCTGATTCTCTTCACTTTCTTTGCAACACTATTTATTACGTACCTTTCACAGTATCCGATTTTTATTTCTTCAAACATGAGATTATGTACTTCGAATATGTAGTTGATAAGAATTCCGAAAGAGTATACCTTATTTACTTCCAAATTTTTTTGTTCACAAATGATTGTGTTGCTGTAGTTGCATTGCTTCTGAGCGGTGAACACTATTTTTTTGTTTTTTTCTTCATCTCGGCTGCTCCGTGTTTGCGAGTCTCTTTCGGCATTCTTCTGTCCGCTCTCCCCCAGATTCCACTCATCAGCGGCGTCGGCGGTTTCAGCGGCGTTAGCGCTTTCTGCGGCGTTAGCGCTTTCTGCGGCGTTGGCGCTTTCTCCACTCGCTGCGCTGTGCTGTGCGCTCCGTTGTGCGCTTCGCTGAGAGCTGCCCCTCCGGTGGGAGCCCTCCTCCCGCGGGAGGTACCGCCCGAACGCTAACTCACTATTGCGCAGGCGCTTCCGCCCCATTGGGCCCCTTCCCAGGTCGTACAGCATCATGCTCCCCATTGTGGAGATCCTTCGCTCCTTCCCGATGAGAAGACTGCTCATCTTCCGTTCGCTCAACCTGCGTCTGTGCCTGTCCGGCCGACCGACCGCGCCCCCTCGGACGCTCCCCTTGGCACTCCCTTTGACGCTCCCTTTGACACTCCCTTTGACACTCCCTTTGACACTCCCTTTGATACTCCCTTTGACGCTCCCTTTGACGCTCCCTTTGACGCTCCCTTTTACACTCCCCCTGACACTCCCTTTCATGCCCCCCCCTTCCTTCTCATAATTGCTCATGATCGCCATCAGGGTCTTCCCCTCGCAGAGGGAGTCCCTCCTGGTCAGGCCGCTCCTGCAGCTTCCACTAAGCGCCTCCTGTGCCGACTGGCTCAGCGCCACCGCGCCTCCGATGGGGGCACCCGCCAGCCCGTCTCCTCTTCCCTTGTGGGCCAGCGCACCTTGTAACATCTCCCCCTGCACCATCTCCCCCTGCACCTCTACACCCTGCACCTCTACCCCCTTCGCTGCCTGTTCCCCACTCCTGTCGTTACGGCCCCCCCTCCTATCGTAGCAAATCACCTTCATGGCCCTCAACTTGACCGTATGAGCGTATAAATTATATTTCAAAAAATCGAACGAGTGCCTGCACACGATCTCCTTAATGGAGGAATTCCCAAGTAATTTCTTCGCCCCACTCTTAATCAAGAAATTAAATAAATCAAAGTAGCATTTCCTACTCTGTTCATATCTGTGCATATAAAAATCGTAAAATTCTTTTTTCACAATATAAACGTAGTTAATATTTTTAAGGTTATGACTTTGGCTATTTTCGTTCAGGGATTTTTCCAACCTCTTCAGTATTTTACTCATTTTGTTTTTGTTCAATAGGGTTAGGGTTCTTCGTTTGTAGGTTGTCCCCCCCTGAGTTGGGGTTACTACTCCAAGTTTATCGTCCCTCTGAGATGGGTTCTTCTTCCCTAAGGAGTGTGAGTGTCCTTCTATGGCTTCTCCACCTCCAATTGGACTGCCCTCCTCATAGCAGAAGCTCCCCGAGCGATTCTTCCGTCTCCTTTTCCTCCTTACGGTCATTTCTTTCTCCACACACGAGCTGACATTGTGGATATTTTTTCCAGAATCGCTTTCTCCATCTTCATCTCTATCTGCACAGCTGCTATCGTTTTCAGGGGGTTCCTCAGTGCAGTTACACCTGGTGTTCATATAATCAAAAAGGATCATAATTGGCACGAAGGAGATTAGCGGCAAGTAGTATTTCTCCCTTTTCCCTATAACAGTGACAGAACCTCCACCACTGCTACTGTGTCTGTCTTCCCGATTAGTCGTCTTAATATGATCAATACCGTTAAACCCGTTCTGAGCATGATGTTGTTCTTCATTGTGTCGCAAAAAATAATGTAAAATGGGGTGAAACAGAATAACAAAAGGACTGCTCGTAGTGTTATGCACATACAAATTGGAGGAGAAGTATATCGACACGATACCCTTCTCATCGATATTAGTTTGTATGTACAGCTTAATGAACGTTTTAAAAACTTTATTCTTCACCGTGTGTTCATTGTATGTATCGTAAGTAAGGTCATATTTCTTAATGGTGATTTTTCTTTTCTTATTTGTCCTCTTCAAGTGATATATGATTGGCAGGAATCTTATGTCGCAAATATTTTTGGTCCTTTCTATGTCAATAATTTCATATACATAATTAAAAAGCTTTATAATAACCACCAATTCGCATACCTTTCCATTTTCATCATTCAGCAATCCTCCATGTTCGTTTTTCTTCAATTCGTAAAAGATGAAACGGTTTTTATTTTTATTTTTATTTTTGTAGAAACTGTTTTGCATTTTGTTCCTTAGTGATTGTTTAAATCTCACGTTGATTGTCAATCCTGTGTAGTTATATATCTTCGATGACATATGTGAAGCGGACATGGAGAGCTTCTCATTTTTCTTCCTTCTCCTGTCTCCAATTGCCAGGGCGTTGTTTATTGCAAAGTTTGGCACCACGATTCCTCGGTCGTCATAGAGCAGCGCTCCCCCGCCCGTCAGTGCTGCCACGGACGGTGCCACGGACGGTGCCACTCCCGATGCCAATGCTGCTACTGACGGTGCCACTGACGGTGCCACTCCCGATGCCACAGGGCTGCCATTCCCATAGTAATAATAATTCACAAACGTCAATGCGTTCTCCACCAACGAAATCAAAAATTCGATGATTATATTTTTACTCTTATTTGCATAAAGGATATTAATAATGGAGGTCTCCAATTTGAAGTTCAACAGACTTAAATTATTTCTTTCATTTTCAAATGCTAAGAGAATCTCCATTTTTTCTAACAGAGTATCGTATATAATCTGGTAGCTATCAAAAACGTCTATGTTAATGTGTAGGTTGAAGAAGCTGTATATGTGTTGGGCGTCCTTCTGCAGAAAGAGCTTTAGGTTGAATACGCTAAGTACTATTATTGGCATATTTCGATGACTGTTTCCGTTGTAAAAATGGATGCGCAGATCGTCTAGATGGTACTCGAAGAGCAACTCGTGTGCCTTTCTGTACAGGTAGAGAAGCGCGTCCTGCACGAGACTCTTCTGTCCCTCCTCTCCACCGCCAAATGCACCGCCAACTGCACCGCCAGCCGCACCGCCAGCCGCTCCACTAGCAGCGGACTCCCCCTCCACCCCCGTGCACGCGCTCAAAAAACACATAAACGTGCTATGGCACAACAAGACGTTTTTTAAAATATCATGCGATACATTAATGATGAGGGGGTCGTTGTGTATACTTATGATTTCCTTTCCATAAGAGTGCCCACTGTCCTCTCCTTCTCCATCCACCCCTCCGTCGTCCACAGAATGCTGCGTCATCGCAGAAAAGTATGTATTGAGAGACCTATACTTTGGGTCGTAGTAGTAAGGGAGCAGATTCATGTTCTCATAGCAGCTACTAGCACTGCTACTGTGGTCATTATCCTCCTGTGCGTCATCGTACTTTATTTTTTTCTTCACGTTTATTTGAAACCTCAAATCGTTTATGATCGTCTCATTGCCCTTATCCTTGGTGCTGAAGCTCAGGATGCATATGCTGCACTTTTTGTTCTTTTTATGCGTGTATATGTTTAAGGCTGGTATCACGAGCTTGCTCCCGAGGCTGCGCACTTGGATGGACTTGGTCGCCTCGTCGTGTTCTGCGCGAAAGGGGAAGGGGGGGGAGGCGGTCAGGGTGGGCCAGAAAAGGAAAGGTGCGCCGGGAGGGGCACGCAAAAGTAGGCCAGAAAAGGCAAGGTGCGCAGGGTTAGTCAGCAAAGGCAAGCTGCACAGGATAGACCAGCAAAGGCAAGCTGCACAGGATAGACCTGCAATGGCAAGCTGCGCAGGATAGACCAGCAATGGCAAGCTGCGCAGGGCAGGCCAGCAAATGTAAGGCGCGCAACTAGCCACACACAGAAACTCGCAGTAGCGCCCCCTCACCGTTAGTCGACTTGCAGGACGCGGAAAAGTGCAGCTCCAGAACGGGCAGAAGCGAAACGTACGAACTGCTCCGCACGTTCTCGTAAAAGGTGTATTGCGTAATGGTGAACTGATATATAGGCACACAGATTCTGTTGTTCTGCAAAAACGCGCTGTAGTTATACTTCACGGGATTCAAATTCACACTGCCACTCTCGTCCAAGGAGTTATTCTCTGAGTAAGCGTATGAAGATATTTTTCTAATCCTGTCATATTTCTTTCCCATTTTACAGATCCATTTATACAAGGTCAGCAAGTACAAATAATCTACAATCAATTCTGCATTCACTAAATGAAGCTGCACATTTTTTATATTCTCATTTTTTTTGCTTTTTACAATTTGGTACTGTTCCTCATCATCCTCTTCTTCCTCTTCTGGATAAAACTCCTCCTCTTCTTCTTCTTCATTCTCTCCCTCCTCGTATTCATATTCGTCTTTGTTTTTGTTTGTCCCATCAGGTGGAGCTCCTTCCATCTCGTAATGTGCTCCATGGTGATCACTTCGATCTTTGTTATCCACTCCATCCATGACGCTAACACTGTTGCTGTCTATTCGTTTGGCCCTCTTCACATCCCTCGCTTTGCATATTTCATATTCTGACCTTCTTTTATTTTTCGAGGAGGCCTTTCCTTCTGTGCTTCCTCCTCCTTGGCTGCTCTCTCCGTTGTGACTATCCCCCTTCGAATTATTACTCTCCGGGGTGGATCCACTAGGCAATGGGTTCGTGATACTGTCCCCCTTGGTGTCGTCCTTTTCGTTCAACGCATCCTGTGCGGGGTGATTATTACCACCATTCGTTTCAGCCGCCTTGTTTGACGCTGCTCCGGGTGCCACTCCAGACGCCACTCCAGATGTCACTCCAGGGGCTTCTACAGACGCTTCTCCAGACGGTGCCTCTCCTTCCTGCACCTCCAAGCAACTCCTATACCGCACGTTCTCCTTGGCCGAGGCTTCTCCCCCCCCGGAGGCGTCCACGCCCTGTTCTGCACTTAACCCGGCGTGTGCCCCCTCCTCACCAGCTAGCTCTCCGCTGGTCAGCAACTTAGTCTCTTCGCCCCCCTGGCTGTTCTCTACATTAAAAGTAAAATAATCGGTGTTCAAGTTATTGTAGTAACTGGTGTGAACGAAGTCGACACTAGTGCTGTTCTTCTTCTTTAACTTATTTTGATGTGCTTGATTCAGATTCCTCGTCCCTTTGTCTGCATACATATTGTATAACTGCCTATAGTTATCCGTCTTAAAGTAACGCACTCCATCGGATTCATCCCCCTCTACCCCCACTCTGAGTCTTCCATCAATGCCTCTCTCTCCCCTGATTGTGCTCACCCCAAGTGCACTCCCTCCTCCTCCTCCAGTAATTTTCCCGTAAAGCATACAGTTTCTTCTATCTTTCACATACGACCCATTTTGCAACTTATCAGGAGGACCACTCGGAGCATTATTTCTACACGAATAGGAAAACATGAAGTTCCCATTATTTACTAACTTGAGCAAACTGTTGTAAAAATAAATAGTACCATCACTGTTGGTCCTCCTCATCTCACTATATTTGGAGTTCTTCCTACTCAGCTTACTGGACACACTTCTTCTTTCTATGTAAGAAATGAAATTATTTTGATATGTCTCGCTCAGGAGACAGTTTAATACATTTATTTTCTTCATATTTACAGCCATGGTAGAGACACATGAATCGTTATATGTATAGATGAGCACATCTGATAAGTGGACGGATATCATTCGCTTGCTCCTTTTGTTATTATTAAAATGGAACTTTGCTTTCTGCACAAAGGCAATCACTTCTTGTTTGTTTCCTCCGGTGCTCCTTTCCTCATGGGGGGTGATATTGTGGGAGTACTCCCTTCCTGTGTGCTCCTCATTAATTCCGTAACGACTATGCTGGCTTCCGTGTCGATTGTACTGGCTCATCATTAGGCTGTCCTTTCTTTCGCGTCTCCTCTCTCCTTCGTGAGCCTTCCTACTCCTCGTGTCTTCCTCCATATCATCCTTTTGGCGATGCACTCGCTGGGGCGTTTCCTCATGAGCCTCTCCTCCTTTGGGGGGTTGTTCCTTCTTCTCGCTGGCACCCTGTACGCTTTGTATGGTGGAATTCCCCTCCGGGGCGGCCGCGCCGCACCTTCCTTCCACGAGAACATCCCCGGGGGGGGTTCTTCCTCCGTTGGGGGGGGGAACCTCCGTAGCAGTCACCTCTTCGGGGGCACCCTCTTTAGCAGTCACCTCTTCGGGGGCACCCTCTTTAGCAGTTACCTCTTTGGGGGCACCCTCTTTAGCAGTTACCTCTTTGGGGGCCCCCTCCGTAGCAGTCACCTCTTTGGAGACCCCCTCCGTAGCAGTCACCTCTTTGGAGACCCCCTCCGTAGCAGTCATCTCCTTTGCACCCCCCTTCGAAGCCTCACCTTCACCGGGCGTCACCTCCTCCACCAGGGCTTTCCCCACAGGCACTCCCTCTTCCGCTTCCCCCTTGCCACTCGCCACCGCGTTCTCCAGCAAAATCTGCAACGTCTTATAGCTTCGAATATCGATAGTATTCAAATTCAAGTAGCTGCACTCGTTCTTACTCATAAAATAGTGACTAATATACTCAATATAATTAGCATAGTGGTAGTAATAAAATACAAATTTAAAGATAGTCTTATCATCTATGTTAACACTTAAATGATGTTTGTCCTTACTATGAATAAATGTCATTTTTTTCTCTGTGTTATCATTCGAGTTGTAAGTAATTTGATCTACATAAATTTTTTGTGGCTTTAGTAGGTACCTTTTGTTTGCTTCGTTTTTGTTCGTGAGAGCGTTTTGCATGATATCATCACTTTTGTTTTTAATCATAAAAATGGAGAATTCAAAACTTACTCTCGTTTGCTCTATGGTCGTGATGGCACTTGCTTCTTCTTTTTCTTCATCTCCTTCTTCTTCTGTCTCCGCGTGGGGATCACCTTCTGTAGGGTCTACTTCCCTGATTGAGGATACCTCTCCGCTGAGTTGCCTTTCCACATTCACATCGATACTGGACTCCACTTTTTCGCTTCCTACGTTTTTCTGATGACTATCCAAGATGTACCGTTCACGTGTAATTTTTGGATGCTCACTTCCTCCGTCATAACTGCTCTGCTCTCCTTTAACGCATTGCTCATTTGGTCCACTATCAACAGGTCTACCATTTACACTCCATTCACGGCTAAAACTGCATGAGTTATTATTACTGACTCCCATTTTCCTTACCGTATCTACATCTGCTAAATTATTGCTTCGCAAAAAGTCTTGATAATGCTTCCTATATTTCATTGTGAGTTTATTATCTTCACACATGGAAGTATTTTCATGAACTGTGCATTTGTTTGTGGGACCGTGATTGTATTGCTCGTTTGTGTGTTCTTGATGTAATGGTGGGGTCGTTCCACTAGGGGCTCCTCCCTTGGTGGGGTTACTGCTCGACATATCCGCTGCATTTTCGGGACTGCCCTTATTTGGGGGGGGTCCCAAGCCGGCACTGCCATTCTCTGTGATGTGCGCCTTCGCGTCTGCTTTGCTGTCAGCTTTGTTGTCTGTTTTGTTGTCAGCTTTGTTCTTCGCTTTATTGTCTACCCTCCTTTCTACCTTCCTTTCTGCCCTCCTTTCTGCCCTCCTTTCTGCCTTCCCCTCCCTGTTGGGTCCCTCGCGGGGTAGGTCCATGGAGGAGGCGGACCCGCCAAACTCTGACTCCCCCTCGAGCCGCTTCCGCGGGGGGTGCTGCCTCTGCCTGTGCTCCTCCTCCCCAGGACCTTTCCCCCTATGATGCAAGTCATCATACTCAGAAAGCATAGTCAACCGATCCACATGACTCCTCAAATGAGCTTTCGTAAAAAAAAAAGAATTCCATCGAATCTTTTTAAGTCGTACCAAAAGAGAGTACTTCTTATTTAAGACTAAGTTCACATACACATTGTTCAACAACTGCAGGTTCATATCGACGAAATCTTTTTCCGAAGCCACGTACAACTCCTTGCAGTATTTCTTTCCCAACAGGTAGTAGTAGTACAGACTTTTATACGTTTTTATTTTCTTTTCTAAGTTTACTGTGTTGTACGTATAATTCATATTCATGATTTTGTGAATTTCCCTAATGCTCAACGTGAGGAGTACATTCTGGTTGCACATAATGTACATTTTGCTTTGGGAGGTGTCGAATTTTTTATACACAAAGAGGGTCAGTGCAGGTTCCCTTATGAACTCTCTAAGATGTTCCTGTTCCGCTTTATCATTTTCTTCCTGTTTTGTAAGACGCACGTCGGGGTGCCCTGCCTTTTGTGACTCACTCTGCTTGGTTGCCTCTACTTTGGGGCCCTCCCCCTTTGCCGCTTCCCCTTTTGCCGCATCCCCCTTTGCCGCTTCCCCCCTTGCCGCTTCCCCTTTTGGTGCATCCCATTTTTGCCTCACAGACGGCAGGCCGCTTCCCAAATGTGCGTTGAACAGGTAACCCTTATTTTTCCACTTTCCCTTTTTGAATACATCCTTTTTGTGGCCTGCGCCCTCTCCGTGGTGGTGCGGCCTGGACTGGTGTTGCCTCGGCTGCTGCGGGAAGAGCTCCAGCAGGGGGTACTTCCTCCCCTTGTAGATGAAGTTCACACCTGCGTCACTCAAACGGATGTGATAAGCAAAGTCGTTGTTTATGTAATTTTTCACAAGGTACTCAAACGTATCCACAGTGAGCTGCACAGATTTCGTTATTTTCTCAAAGCTATACAAATTTAAGTTAACCTTCCCAATAGAGACTCTGAAACTGCAACTGACGGAGAGCTTACCACTGCTTCGTCCGTTGTGTGCACTTCTGTTGTTTGAGTTGCTCCTGACGCTGCTACTGCAGCTCATGCTGCCAGTTCCTCCCTGTTGTTTGGCTCCCCCCGAAGAGGAGCTACTGTCAATGGAGTGTACATCTCTCTCGGTGACACCCACCACAGATGCTTCTTCCGCATGTTTCCTCAAATTAGATATAACTTGGAAGCTGTGTGTGTACTCAAACTTTTCGATGAAATCTTTATCGTGCTTTTCCTTCTTCTTCTTTTTTATTAACTCTCGTTTGTACATTAAAATATCCCTTACATCTGGTATATTTAGCCACTCCTCTAGGTAGAGTCCATTCACAAAACAGCCATAAACTGAGTAATACGTCACTAAATCGGAGAGGTAACTGAGATGCTTAAAGGAGAGTCTCACGTTTAGTTTATCTACATGAATTTCGAAACTCATATATTCATTTTCTATCACATTTATTTTTTCCTCCAGGATGTCTACCTGTTCAACATGTGTACATTTTCCTTCATCCTTAATTCGATAGTAAAGACTTTTATTACTATATTTTGATCTCCTTTTGGGTTTCTTTCTGTGAGATACTTCATCACTTGGGGGGGTTTCCGCTTCTCCGATTGGTGCATTTGCTTCGCTGCTCAGATGGGGTGCCTCTCCTCCTGATGGGGCGTTCGCCTCTGCCTCCTTCGTGGGGGGCGGGGCCTCCTCCCCGTCGCTGCGTACCGCAGTCATCCCTCCGTCTGCCCCATCCGCTCCATCCGCTTCGTCCCCTTCTTCCGCTTCGTCCCCTTCTTCCGCTTCGTCCCCTTCTTCCACTTCATCCCCTTCTTCCACTTCGTCCCCTTCTTCCGCCCCTTTCTTTCTCTTCCTTTTTTTCCTCCTGTTGACGTGGCGCAACCCGCCGAAGGGTGTCTCGCCATTATTGCTGCACCCCTCCGCGTTGAACTCAGCATAGAGCTTTTTATTGCGAGCTTCTAATTCATCCTTCTCAAGAAAAATATGTCGAAAAAGAGACCTCTCCTTCTTCACCTCTTTGCATTGATAGAGATACCTATCACAATGAGGACATGTAATATCGAAGAAGTTCTTCTTCTTAAAAATAAATTTCGCATTTCGGTAAGCATACTGGCTACAATTACTGATATAAAAATTGGTACTTAAAACAATCAACGGAATTTCTGATATGATATATTTCTTTGTATGTAAATCGTTGCATATATCTTTTATTCTGTTATATATTTCCACCTCGTTTATATTCCTTTTGTTTTTTTTTTTCTTTTCTTCCTTCTTTATGACTTTGGTAAGTAGATACTTGGCCTTCTCATCCTCCATATAAAAAATCACATCACTGAATGAAAAATTTTTACTTATTTTATTTGCACTATTATGACTCTTCACACTTGAAACACTTTTGACTGATAATCCTAAAATGTTTTTTTTTTTTTCTGCACTCTCTAAAATAATCTCCAGATTTTCTATATCAATGCACATATTATTATACAGCTCATAGAGTAGGTAATTTATTCCTTTATTGATTTTGTTATTTAGATCATCTTCGTTGTTGTTTATGTCTTCTATTTTTAGGTTATTTTTCTTTGCTTCTTTTATTCCATTTATTTCTTCGTCGATATTAAAATCGTTGAAATTTTTTTCCTTCACCACGATCACCACATCGCTGATTTTCAGGCTCGCCTTCTGGAACAGGTACAGCAGGGGGATCTGCGCGGGGGGGTACAGACGGGCAATGGGGGAGTTGAAGAAGTGAAAAGTTGAAGATACAGAAAGTTGAAGATACAGAAAGTTGAAGAGATAAAAAGTTGAAGAGATAAAAGGTCGTTCCATCTGTGCAACGGTGTGAACGAGTGCGCAAAGGACGCGTATAGGACAGGGTCCTTACACACCCCCTTACGCACACCGCTTATGAACACACCGCTTATGAACACACCGCTTATACACACCGCTTACACACACCGCTTAAACACACCGCTTAAACACACCGCTTGCATGCATGCCTACCTGCAGATCCAACGACCGGATGTACCCATACTTAATCGTGTAGGGCAAATACAAAATGTCGAAAAAGTTTTTCTTGATTTTCACATTCTGCAAATGCACCTTTCCCCTGATCAGCGATGTCTGCAGCTGCTTCTCTTCAATGTTCTCAAAAAAGGAGGAGAGTAAAAAATTTACGATACTTTTGTACAGTGCCTTAATCATTGTTCGCAACGGTGGGGAGTGACAGAAAAAAGGATGCAGCTATGTCTACGGATGAAAATATTTATGTGTACGGGATAGGCATTTTTCACTCACACGCACATGGGAACATATAGGACAGTGCGCGAAAAAAAAAAAAAAAAAAAAGTCTTAAATAAGAAAGAACCAAAAACGTGCAGCCTCCTCTCTTCCCTCTTTCATAATACTTTTGCACAAAAAAAATAAAAATAAAGTGGGGAAGAGGGGACGTGGGAGCGCTGGCTGACTCGCTACACTGAACGGATGCGTGCAGACCTGAGTAACTTCTCTCCAGATGCACATCTACGTTGTGCATGGGGGCCTCAGCAACGAATCAGTTTACTGCATACCCACCGGTGCCCCCACTAATTAAAAAGAAGGCACAAAAAAAAAAAAAAAAAAAAGGCCGCGCACTGTAGGAGGTCGATAGCGCACATGCATAATAGTATACTTATATGTACACACACACATGTGTTGTGCGCATGAGTCGACGTTCCTACTACGAGCAAGTTGTACGCGGCTGCAAATGGCAAAGCAGAACAAGGCGCCTGTTCCGTTTGCCCACTCGTTTCGGTCGAAGCACCGGAAATATGCAGCATGGACGTGCCTACGTGCTCACATACACGAGCACATAAGCACGCAACGCACAAAATGACGCGCCCTCTCCGCCGCGAAATCCACAAGAAGTCCGCGTGGAAAGCGGGCGACGCGGCAACGAAGGAAATTTAAAAATTGCGCATGCAGCGCCGGTTAAGGGAAAAAAGAAAAACCAGGAAAATAAGAAAACGGTGAAATATTCAAATGGCCAAATGGCAAGCCAAAATGGAGCAGCAAAATGGAGCAGTAAAATGGCCACGGAAAATGGCCAAGGCGGATGGCCAAGTGGCGAAACGGAAAAATAAAAAATCAAAAATCAAAACCGAAAAAAACGGCCAATTTTCTCCGCCCCTATTTAAAAGAAACTCGCAAATTTTTTTGGGAGTATCACAAAATAGGTAACTTTTCAGTCGTTGGCCAGAAGAAGTGGTGGGGGGGAAAAAATAATCACAAGGGGGGCACCGCGCCGTCGTATGTACTGTTTTGGGCAGGGCGTTCAGCTGGGCATTCGCCTAAACTTCGCCTAAACTTTGCCTAATCTTTTCCTAAGCGTTTGCAAAGGTCGGCAGAGGTTGGCAGAGGCTAGCATCGCGATGGCAGGGTGCCGCCCTTCTCCCACATGCAGGACGTGTATGCGCGTATACACGTACGTAGGCGCATCTGCAAAAGCGCGCATACACGTGGCTGCGTGTGGCGACATGTAGAAAATGAGTAACCCGTTCTAACTCTGAACAAATGACATTATCCTAATTGGTAAGCAGATGGGCGCGCGGATAAACGTGCGCTAGGTTTTACGTCGTTACCAAAAAGGGGGAAATGCATAGAAAAGGCTGATAATATAACGTAGGCGCAATGAAACGCTGCAAAGAAAATGCAGACCATGTACATCGCTATGGCGCAAAATTGGGGGAAATGAATCGTTCCGTGAATTTTTTTTTTTTTTTTTTTTTT
>NC_020399.1:284270-299970 GCF_000321355.1 Plasmodium cynomolgi strain B
GCTACTTCGTCTTCGCTGCTGAAGAGGGAGGGGGGCGCGCAGTGCAATTGTGCGTGCGTAACGGATACGCGTGCCAATGTACGCCTAAATATGCATATGGCGCACTCCTGCCCGTAGGCGCGCATACCCGCAGTGTGCGCACGTGCACCCCTTCGACATAGGCGCCGCCACCCCCATCCCGCATGCAAAAAAGTCTTCGAATCTTCGCCTCGGTGGAGTGAACAAATTAAATTGGGGCGCGTTTTTCTCCATTCACAAAATGGGAGGTGTAAAAATGGTGACGGGTGACGCGACAAAATGGTGTCCAGCTGTGACTTGTCTTTTTCCCCCTTCTGCATGGGTCACCATTCTTTTTTCTTTTTCTTTTTCTTTTTCCTTTTCCTTTTTCTTTTCCTTTTTAACTCTCCGCGTCGCGACAACAGTGAAACGGACACGATGGTGAACGCGGCGGTAATTTTATCATTTTTCATTCTTCCCTTTTATTCCCGCGCACATCCACCGCCAGACCGCTTCTCCCTAATCAGTCGCAGGGATGGACGCCCCTACGGGGCAGACATACACAACGCATTCTTCACTGCATGGGGAAAAAAAAAAAAAAAAAATATAACGTGTAACGGGAAAAACGTGCGTCCAGCAAAACAACAGTTGCGGTAATACCCGGGAGGGACCTCCACGCGGGAAATCAAGCCGCCTATCATGCCGCTTATGAAGCCGCCCACCATGCCGCCCCTCTTCTCCAACTCACCTGCTGCAGTTGTCCACCACGAAACTGCGAAACCGAGGAATGAAAAAAAAGTCGCCCCTTTCGAAACACCTCTCCTGGCTACCCAGGACTATTTTAATCCTCTCCCCTGCGTCGACGTACCCCACCTGCAAAAAAAAAAAAAAAAAAAAAAAGGCATCAAAAGGAAAAGGCAAAATTAATAGATGGAGAAGGCACAGTGGCGAGGCATTCCAACAAAAAGACAAAATAGTGGAAACCAAAATACCTACAAAAGGGAGCTTACCAAGTTGTGGTGGAGGCTGCTTGAGCTGTATTTTTCTCGCGGGGTCATCCGGACGCTGTACAGGCTGAGGTCCACCTTAACGTCGCTAAACAGGTTCTGGGTGCGGACGGGAAAAAAAAAAAAAAAAACATAAAATAAAACAAAACAAAATAACATAACATAGCATAACGATCAGTAGCACTCACTAACTGCCACCCCTGTTGCGCTTCTTTTTCTTTTTTCGTTCTCCTCATGGGGACGCTTACCTTCTGGACGAGGGGAAGACTTTTGCACAGGGGGAAATCCTCCTTGAAATGTGCACTGCCTGCAAAAAAAAAAAAAAAAAAAAAAAAAAAAAAAAACATATACAAAGGAACATGTTCACACACCGCAGGGATCCATCCGCATAGTGGCAAATGTAAACATTCGACAAATCCAACTCTCTGCGTGTGACAAAAACAAAAAAACAAAAAAGGACGCCTCCTCCAATTATGTCGCCCATCGAGGCGTAGCAAATACCTGTGATGATGCAGCTGTTAAGTCTGAGCAGCTGGGGGATGTTCACTTCGTGCAATCTATCGGTCGTTTCGTACAATCTATCGGTCGCTTCGTACAATCTATCAACCACTTCGACCACTTCGCCCATTCCGTCGGTCGCATTTTCTGCCTCCACGCCTCTCCTCCGCAGGGATACCATATTTGATACCCCCCCAGTTTTGCCCCTCCTATGCTTTCTTCTATCCACATCAAAATGCACAACCTTTACACGGACAAATTTCTTCAAAATGGTCTTATTATTCCTACTGGACTTTGCACACACTGCTGCCACACTCTTCTTTTCCTCTCCGTCCACATGAGCATCTGTACGGTTACTAGACGACACTTCATTTAGTGAGTCCTTCTGCACATGCGCCATTTCATTTTCCCCTTCCATGGGAACTATCTTCTTTATCTTTTTATTCCTCTCAAATTTGCTCCCTTCATCATTTTTTTCTTCTTTCATATAATTTAATTTTGCTCCGTCATTTTGTAGAGTTGGTACAGCTACGTCTGTTTCGTCCTGCTCTATAGAGGGTTCCTTCGATTCGTCTTGGGTGACGCTTCCCTGGGTGACGCCTCCTTGGGTGACGCTTCCCTGGGTGACGCTTCCCTGGGTGATGCTTCCCTGGGTGACAGCTCCCCGGGTGGATTCCCACAGGCTGGTATGGCCCTCCTCCCCTGCAGTGGCCACACCCTTCGTCTCATTTGCAGCCGACTGAACCAACCGCTTCGCATATTCCTCCACTTCACCAACGTTAGCAGAAAGCATTGTGCTTGTTTTTTCCTCGCCCCCGCTCATGCTCGCCTCTCCTTCCACCACTGTCTTCACATCGTCCGCGTCATCCTTGCTCTGTTCATGGTGCTCATTCTGCTCACCAAAAAGGGACTTTCCCCCACTGTCAGTAGGACTCACCTTCACAAGCAGATCGCCACTCAGGGGGAGCTCCTTTTCGATATCGTCAGCTGACCCACTACTAATCTCCTCCTTCGATTCAACCTTACTATCGGCCTCCTCGCCGCTCGTGCTACCAACTTCTTCTGTCCTCAAAACGGTAGCCACCTTCTGTCCATTTAGCTCCGAATCGCAGGCTGTGTTTTCGCTGGTCTGCGCATCGTCTCTGTCTTGGTCCCCTTGGACGTCATCCTGCGGCTCCCCCGATATCTGATCCTTCTGTGTTTCCTCCTGCCTCACTTCCCTCAGCTCCCTCTGCTGCTTCTTCCCCTTCTTCTCCTTCCTCCCCTTAGTTATGTCCTTCTTCGCGCCTTTCCCCCCGGCCGCCCCCTCCTGTCTGACCTTCTTCTCCCCTTTCGACGCTTTCACCTTCCCGCCGGGGGGCAGAAAGTCCAAGTTGAACAGGGACAACTCTTTATACATCTGATCGATTCTTCTTTCCTTTATTTTCTTTTTCTCATCTTTTTTCTTTTTCTCATATTTTTTCTCCTTCTCATCTTTTTTCTCTTTCTCATCTTTTTTCTTTTTTTGCATTTTTTCCCTTTTCTCGGAGATATTTTTTGCACCGTCCTTGGTGTTTTCGTTGATCGCGTCGCTGTTCGCTTCCTTCGCCTCTTCGTCTTCCCCTTCGATTGCGCTCTCTTTGGTCCCCTCCTCCAAACCTCCCTCATTAGCAACCAGCTGGTCCGCCGCTTCGACGGGTGGCCACTCGTCTGGGGGTTCCTCCCTTGGTGGTTCTTCAATTGGAGGTTCTTCACTTGGTGGTTCTTCAATTGGTGGTTCTTTCCCAGGTGCTTCTTTCTCAGGTGCCTCTTTCCCTGGTAACGCCTCGCTTGGCGACGCTTCCCTCGGCAGCGCCTCACCTGCGTCCACTTCCACATCGGCGGCCTCCTCATCGAAGCGCCAGCTGCTCGCATCGTGAAACAGGTTGTCCTCATTCCCCTCCGAGTTGTGACCCTCCTCCGAGTTGTGTTTCCCCTCCATGTGGTCACACCGCGCAGGGGCGTCCCCGCTGCCTGCCGCATCACCCTGCGCAACGTCACTTCCGATTAGCTCCTTGTCCTCCTTGTCCTCCTTGGTGAACAGCGCCGCCTCTCCCTCCCCCTTGTCGACACTCTTGACCAACTTTTTTTTTCTTCTCTTCTTAATGTAATTAACAATATTTATGAATTTCCTTTTCCTCCTTTTCTTGGAAACGCTGTAGCTTCTGCTGGACAGTCGCGTGACCACTCGATCGGAATCCTCCTCTCTGTCCTTCTCTCCATTGCTGTCTCTCTTAAGTGTTCCTTTCTCCTCGCTCCTGCGTCTCTTCCTGCTTTTCCCTACCCCCAAATGATCACTCCCATGTTTCCTCACTCTGCCATCCACGTGACCATCCGTGTGGAAACCACCAAATGCATCCCCCGAATCATCATCCACAGAGTCACTCCCATGCCCACGTCCAACTTCCTCCTCATCCGCACTCAAAGGATACATACCTCTCAGATTCAACGCCTTATATTTTATTGGCCCAATAATATGTGGAGACAAATCTCCTAGATTAGTGCATTCGCTAAATCCGACAACATCTATCTCCCCTGTGTATGGGTTCCTCTTGGTAAGTTCCCTTTCACCTATCCAATAACGTAATGTTTTAATTCTGTTTCTTCTTGGATACCTTCTATATGAAGCTTTTGGATCCGTTTGACTCACTCCGAATTTATTTTGTCCTTCGTCTGCCTCTTCATCGTCCTTCTCCTTCATCCTCTTTAGTTTTTTCTTCACTAAAATTACCTCTACGCTTTTTTTTCTTGGGGTTCTATTCGTATTCCTTGAAAAATCTAGGGGGAATTCCGTTTGACATTCGGTGTCCTTTCTCTCTTCCTCCAGTTTCGTTGGACTCCCGAACAGGGACCCTCCTCCGGGGTGGGCCTCCACCGCAGCGTCCATCGTTGCACCACCTGCTGTGCCACCACCAACGTTGTCATCCAAATCTGACAGGTTCAGCTTTGACCCCATCGGGAAATCCTCTCCGTCGTTGGGATCATCCTCGAACAGGTCGTATCCCCTTGCATCATCATCTTCCTCCACCTTCTTCTTTTCCACCTTCTTCTTTTCCTCCTCCTTCTTTTCCTCCTCTGCCCCATCGCAATCGTAGTAATAACCATTCTCATGCACCGAATCCAACAAATCGAAGGCCTGCTCATTGTCTTCGTTGTTCAAATTTATTTGGCTAGTCACATCTGCCTTCAGTTTCGCTAAGAAGCTTTTAATTTCTCCATCATCTTCATCAATAGGTTCATCATTTCTCCCCTGTGCATTGTCCATATCGACTACGTCCTCCAATGGACCCTCGTCTTCCTTCAAGATGTTGCTATGGTTCATAAAGATATCCTTTATCAGTAAATTTTTCGAGGAACCAAAATCGCATTTTTTTAGCGTCTTCAAATCGTGCATCTTCAGGTTGTACAAATCGCACATGTCGTTTTCGAGGAGCTCCTCGTACCTCCCTATTTGGGAGGTGTCATCAGCGGGTGCCTCATCCATTGAGGGCTCCCCCGTTGGTGCTTCCTCCCCTTCTGCTTCTTCCCCGCCCTTTTGACTCGCTCGATCCTCTGTGTTGAGCTCCCCCAGAGGGTTCTCATTTGCCTCTTCCGTCACTTCTACATCCGGCACTTCTCCAGCCTCTCCCGCCACTTCCTTTTCTCTAGCCTCTCCCGCCACTTCCTTTTCTCCAGCCTCTCTCACCACTTCCATTTCTCCCACCTCTTCCACTTCTCCCACCACTTCCACTTCTCCTGCCACTTCTCCTGCCACTTCTCCCGCCACTTCCCCCACACTTGCGAGCGAACCGACCGACGCCCCCCCCCCTGGCGCATCGCTAACACTCATGGAAAAAACCTCACTGCCCTCCAGAACCAATTTCGTCTTTTCATACCTTCTCACCAGCAGGTCGAAATATTCTTTGTCTTCCCTACTAGATAAAAACGGGTGTCCTCCCTCCCCTCCCGATTTCCTGAGGCTCCCCAAACTGACTACCGATTCGTCACACGCACTCTCTACTTCTCCTGTCCAATGGCACAACTCATTGGCGTTCCCATCATTGGGTGGCGTGTTTTCTTTTGCTTCCGTTTGGTGACCATGTATGGGGGGGCTTGTGCTCTCCTCCTCTTTTTCCACGTCTGCCTCCTCACCTGGGTCACTCCCCAATGCTGCTTCCTCACCTGGGTCACTCCCCAATGCTGCCTCCTCACCTGGTTGGTTATCCCCCCAACATGCATAACCGTCGTTTTTCTCTTCACCACCCGCGTCCTCGCTGCCTATCTCCTCAGGGGGAAGATCCCTCCTGGAGTCAAAAACAAAATTTAATTCAAATGCGTTGGTTACTCCCTCCTCTGGTTGTTTATCTCCTTGGTTAATCTCTACAACTGTAGGGGCGCTTCCTTCACGTCGTGTCACCTCATCGTTGTCCCTCCTCGAGAGGTAATACTGCTCTCCATGTGCTTCCACCCCAACATGCTGCTCACAGAGATGTATTTCTTCTTGCGCAGGGGGGCAGTTTCTTCTTATTCCTCCCTCTTGGGGTCTCGCATCTACACCACGTGGGCTCCGCCCCGAATGAATGAGTACATGGTTCGATGTGATTTTCTCTCCTGAGAAAGGTGAACCCTTCTTTTCCTCATAGTCACCCGAAGAGCACATAACATTTTGTTTTTTCCCATTCCCGTTTATGTAAAGGTTTGATAGAAATTTTCTGTCCTCCAGAGTAACGTCATCATATGGAATAATATGCCGATCATCCGCGGGGGAGACGTAGTACCTCCTCCTCTTATTGGCTGCTACGTGGTGGATATATGGAGCCGTAACTTGTCTCCTACGAGAGTGGCTAGCTCCCTTTTCTATAATACGATCTCCGATGGGGTGATAATAAAGAGTGTCTTTTTTTCTGTACGATTTGAAGAAGTTCCCACCGTTGCAGCGATAATTGTACGCGTTCTTAACCTTTCTCTTCCCCAGTAATGCCTGATGATGCTCCTCCACATTAGTGTACCTCCTCAGCTGTTCCTTCCTCCCGCCAAGCTGCCTAAGTGAGTCATCCCGAAGAAGGTTGCTGTTGCTTCTCCTTTCCCTCCGTGTTACGGAATCCTTTATGGAGAGAAAAATGTCTCCATAATCGATGTGTTCTACATGCAGAGTCCCCCTTCTCTGCCTCTCACTTGACTTCCTCACTTTACTCAAATTGTGTGTGTTTATATCTGCAACACTTTTGCAGAATATTTGATAAAATTTTTCGTTTAATTTTTTTTCTACATTTTCATTGTTCATATTTTTCATGGCAAGAATTTCTTCAAAGTTGTCAAGTCCATTGCCATCACTGGGTATAAAAATAATGTTAATTTTTTCCTTTGCTGTTTGTTCGTTTTTCCCATTACTCTTTCCCTTTCCTTTCGTTTTGCTTGTTTGTTTTTTTTTTGTTTTGTTTTTTCCAACTGGATCTTCTTCCGTTCCGTTATCCTCATCTTGCTTCGAAATGATAGTTGACGCTCCGTCGTCGAGGTAACTGACTGAGGAATTTCTTTCCGAGTCTTCCCTATTGTTTTCCCTGTTGCTGAAAAGGAACGGTATTTCATATTCGCATATGCTGTTACTTTCGTTGCATTGAGCATCTCCGTCATTTTGCTCTATGTCTCCGATTAGCTCGTTTACGTCGTATCTGTCTATGTAACAGAGCTGGTCTTCTTCCTCTGTGAGCAAGTTCTGGTGGTCACCCATGTTTCGCTTGGCAATGTAAAGAGTTACACGGCGGTGGGGCACCCTGACGGGTGTATGTGTGTAGGGGTGGAGAGTGCTCCTCTTCTTATTCCCTCTTTATCGCTCCCCCTCTATGCTTCTCCTTTTTCCTTTTCCTTTTTTTGCCTAACTTCCCCCCTTTTGGAGATGTAAGTTTCCCCGGATAATAACCGCGCCGCGGAACAGACACAAGCGGACGGATCAAAATGTAAAAGTGGCAAAATTGTAAAAATGGCAAAATGGTAAAAGCGGCAAAGTGGTAAAAGCGGCACGTCAAAATGGCACGTCAAAATGGCACATCAAAATGGCACATCAAAATGGCACGTCAAAATGGCACATCAAAATGGTACGTCAAAATGACGCGTAAAAATAGCAAAATGGTGAAACGGCAAACCCGCAAAGGGGTGTAAAGGCGAACCACGTTAAAAAAAAATGTAGCAAGTGTGGCAGAAAATGTAAACCCCATCCACCGTTTCACTTGCTCACCAATGGGCAGAATAAATACCCCGGCATGCACACGTCAGTTGGGGCAAGCAAAACAGAAAATTAGCAAACTTTATTTCGCAAACGGGGATGCACAAAATGAACGTGTTAGCAAATGGAAACGTGTATTCTTTTGTGCATACCAACACACACACGCAGGACTGCTCCTTCGCGTGTATACACATGCAACCCTTCGCATGCGTTGAGTAATTTACTTTTCAGTGCGAACGCGTTGCTGCGCTTGCTACGCAAAAAATGGGGGGGGGAAATAAGAGTGGAGAAATGCAATGTGAATGAACTGCTTCCCCGCTGTGTATTTTCTTCAAATGTTTCCCCTCATTCTGATTAATCTGTTTTGCTTGTTTGTTCGCTTGTTCGTTTGTTCGTCTGTTCGTTTGTTCGTTTTTTCGTCTGTTCGTCTGTTCGTTTTTTCGTCTGTTCGTTTTTTCTTTTCTTTTTATTTTATTTTATTTTTTTTCACAATTTACTCGCGCATTCGAAGGACGCACGCTTTCACACAACGCAGGCGCGGAAATGCAAACACACTAATTCAGCACAGCGCACACAGTATGTAGACATAGGACTATTTTCAAAAGGGTAAAAACTGCCTGGTGGTTAACTTTTACGCGCTGTGCAGCTAAATGGTCGCAGTGCCAGTTATGCTGCTTCAACCCCTTCGAGTGGTAGCCCCTTAGTGTGCCTCCCTTTTCTTTTTTAAATCTTCTCAGAAAAGTAGGCCGATAAGAATAGGCAAGTTTGACAAAAATGAAAAAAAAAAATTGCATTTCAGCTGTCATTACGCAGTTGGCAATTTTTTTCTTCGTCCAACCGGCTACTCCTTTTTGGGGGGTTGGCGAAATGCGGAATAGGAGATCCAATTTTTAAACGCCTTTTTGTGTATTCTCAGATTTACGCACTCCTGATCGTTAAGAAGAAAAAGGGAAAGTTCACATTTCCCCCTCTTCACACATTTCCAGCTAGCCTTTTTTAACTTGGCATGTTTTACAAAACGTATGACTGTTCAAGAAAAAAAAAAAAAAAAACCTTTTCTTTATGAACGGTTCAGGCGATTTTGTTCGTGAAAAAGTGGGAAACTATTTTTTGCGGGGAGAAAGGTGTATGCAACGCTGCATGCATGCGCAGATTAGGGTCCCCGAACGTCCCTGCCCGGCGCGCGTATGTTCATTCGATCGTTTGACCATTCTCTTATTCGCATATTCTCTTATTTATCTGCTCACCGCTTATGCACGCCTTTTTTGGCATTTTCCTTTTACAACAAAATGGCCAACCTCAAACGGAAGGGCCAACCCCCCTTCAGGGAAGCTTTCCGCCCCCACTGCGTAATCCCCACTACGTAATCCCCACTCCGGCTTACACGCCCCAGTTCGACATGCATATTCATTTTAATATGCGCCGAGGCGTTTCCCCCCCTTAAAAAAAAAGGGAGCTGAAGTGGTCAAAAATGTAGCACTCCTGCTATGCACGTTTTACGCGTTTGTCTTAAAAAAGGGGGGGGCAAAAAAAAAAAAAATACAAAATTGGAGTTGCGTTTGTAGTTCTATTTGTAGTTATAAAGGCACGCTTCACGAATTCACTAAAACATGCCCAAACGGAAAGCGCATTTTCGCGTATTCACGCGTTTGCACACGTTCGCAGAGGGGGCTACATCTTGGGGTAGCCCCGAAAGCGTCCACCGTTCATGTTGCTTGAAAGCATTTTCTGTTTCCCATTCCCATGTGGGTTGCACAAATTGTTCACCATGTACACGTTTTGGTTATGTCGGTATCCCCCGGGGTTCTCCGCGCAGCCCGTATAGTCATTGGCACTCTTTTGCACCCCGTTCACATAAGGAATTGGGAACTCATTCTGGTAGCTCCGAATTGACTTGCTGTACTGGTTGCCGTTGTTGCGGCTGTTCCGGCTGACCTGGTTGCAACGGTTGAGGCTATTCATGTTGACTTGGTTCCTGCGCGGGGGACGGCAGTTCAGGCTCATAACACTGTTCCAGTGGCCGAAGCTGCCGTAACCATCGAAGTTGCCGAAACCGTCAAAACCGTTGCAACCGCCACCATGTCCCCAATCAAAGTTCCCCTGCTCGCACGCAACCCCGTTCATGTGGTAGGCGCGCTTCCTCTGACCCTGTGCCTTGACCATGTTTTGCATGCTGGCGTACGAATTTTGCACTAAATTTATGAAGGAGGAACCCACATTCGCTTTTGTCAGACAGTTATTGGGGGTACCCGCTTGGGCGTCCACCCCAACAACATGAGCCCTATTATTAGTATTATTATCATTATTAATAATACTGTTATTAATAATATTGTTATTAGTAATATTATTATTTTTTTTTTTCTTCGTTTTTTTTTTATTTTTTCCCTCTTCAGCGTTGCTCGCGTGTGGGTCCTTGGGGGGGTGGTCACTCTGCAGATTACCAAAATGTGTGTTATTCCTCGCCTTTTTCGTAGCTAATGAATTCAAATTATATTTGTGGACTGTGTCGACTGCTTCCATTGTGGACAATGAGACCACTTGCTCACTACCGGTATGCTTCACTTCCCCGCTATGGGTACTCAGGGCGTTCTTACCACGTGTAGTTTTCGGTGTGTCGTAACCTGGTGACGCCTTGTTGCCGCTAGCACCGACCACCGGCACAGTACCATTTTGCACACTCTCCATGGCAGCCCCTTTCGCGCTATTAAAGGCTGCACTGCCATTGCGAATGCCCTTCGATTGACCCATAAACTTATCGTTCTTTTTCTTCTTATTCTTATTCTTATTCTGATTCTTCCCCTCGGGGGGAACCTCCCCGCCGAGCCCCCCATCGACGTCCTTCAGATTGCCACCCTTCACATTGCCACCCTTCGCATTTTCCTCCTCCTGTAGCAGCTTTTTTTTTAACTTCCTATAAGTCTTTTTCTTCTCCTTCTCCTCCTCCACAATGTAGTCATACTTAAACTTAGAAATAATATCATTTTTGTACATGTACTTTATGAGATAAAAGAAGACACCCCCGTTGGTTCTCTTACCCTCCTTACTAACCATGTCTATACCTCCATAGTTCTGGATCAAAATGGTTTTCTCCAAAAGGCTCAAGGATATGTACACGCCCAAGGCGTCTACTACTCTTTTGATTTGGTCCCGATTTCGTTCCTTCAGGATGGTGCTGATGGTCGTCGTTAAAATATCTTTAATCATCTTATTGTCATTGTAGAATTCTTTGGGGTCCATTTTGTGTTCGTCGCCTTCATCTACGGGGGAGGGTACATCTCCTCCCGTGTTTTTCGGATCTTCCCCCTCGTTCTTCGCTTCCCCCTCGTTCTGCGCTTCCCCCTCGTTCTTCGCTTCCACCTCGTTCTTCGCTTCCACCTCGCTCTTCGCTTCCACCTCGCTCTTCGCTTCCACCTCGTTCTTCGCTTCCACCTCGTTCTTCGCTTCCATCTCGCTCTTCCCTTCCCCCTCGTTCTTCTTCATCTTCTTCTTCTTCTCCTCCCCCTCCTCCGCATCGCTGGGGTTAAAATTCTCATTAATGTACTTGGCCAGGAACTTCCTTATGTTCTTAAACTTCTTAATAGTGGCGATATCTATTGGACTCATATTGTAAATGTCCCTCTTCTGCAGAAAGCTTTTGTTCTCTGCCAACAACTGGACGTTCTTTAGGACTCCTCCCAAGCAGGCCGAGTGGATAGGCAACCTATTGTGCACATCAAAGATGTTAACCTTGGCCTTTTTCTCATAAATTAAAAACTTCAAATAATCTGAATTGTTTCGATAGGCAGCATAGTGTAGAGCTGTCCTATTGGACAAATCTGTGTCATTAATTTTGGCCCCATAATGTAGCAACAGCTCTGTTATTTCTTTGCTCCCTTTAATGGCTGCGAAATGAATGCACATGCTGGCCGTAGTTTTTCCCCTGTTTGGGGACAACGAATGGGGTAGCATCGCGTGTATGTTGGCATCGTTCTTCAGTAGGAGCTCTGTTATTTCTTTATGCATCTTCGTAACGGCTATGTGTAGGGGAGTCCAGTGCTTGTAATCCGACACGTTCACTTTGGCTCCATTGTCTATCAGCAGCTGGCATATCTCGTAGTATCCACCTGCGCATGCATAATGTAAAGCTCTCCTTCCGATTTTGTCAAAGTAGTTTATGTCTGCGTTTTTCTCGAGGCACTTCTTCACCACCGCGATGTTGTCTAAGTACGCGCCGTGCAGCAGGGCTCGGTTTATGTCTGGGAGGCTCAGTCCCGGGGGGATCGTCACGCTCAGGGCCGGGTCCCCCTCGAACACGTTCCCTGCGTCCGGCGCGTCGCCTGGAGGGGCGTCCTGTTTGAGCGGTCCCCCGGGGAGCGGTTCCCCTTTCAGCGCCTCCTCTTTAAGCGGTTCCCCTTTCAGCGATTCCTCTTTAAGCGATTCCTCTTTAAGCGACTCCTCTTTAAGCGATTCCTCTTTAAGCGGCTCCCCTTTAAGCGGCTCCTCTTTAAGCGGCTCCTCTTTAAGCGGTTCCCCCTTCAGCTGCTCCCCCCTATCCACCTCTCCATGCTGCGCCTCTGCTTCCCCCCCCACCTTAGGGTGGCCCTTCAAAAACGCAGGCAGCTCCCCATTCCCGTCCCTCTCCAGCATCTGCAAAGTGCTCAAGTTTTCCTCACTTATATTAATTTTGAAAATGTTCCTCAATTCATCGTACTTATCACCAATTCCGTTTGGAGAAAATTCATGCAAAACATTCGCAATATATTTATCTCCATAATTCTTCACACAATAATCTATGAATTTGTGGATCTCTTTATTGACTTCAAAGTTGGTAGCTCTTCCTCTTTCGCAAGTTGGGTCAGTTACTTTGGGGGTCTCTTCCTTCTCTTTAGCTGCTACTCCTCCCTCTGCACTCTTCTCACACATGTAGTTTTCCCTTCCTCCCCCGTTTGGTACAAACCTTCTACTATTAGCAACATTGTTTTGCATTCTAAAGGGTCGAAACGGGGCACTAATCCCTTTAGTGAACTTTCTGGTTTGCACCATCTCAGCACTTGGGTAGGGGGAATATGTGTCATACTTACCCCTTTGCATGTATGCGTAGGTGCTATCATTCCGCATGCCTGGGATCACAGGGCTGTTGTTGTTGCTCAGTTGGATGTTCCCTTGCTGGGGGTACTTCCCTCTGATGTTTAGGTTTGCCCCATTGCTAAAGTAGGCAAAGTTGGATGCGCTGGAAAAGTTTTCCTCCTTCACTGTGTTGCCAATGTTGGCCATTTTCTCTACAGTCATCGTGCTGCTGACGCCCCCCTGGAGGATCTGCCCTCCCCTGGACACACTTCTACTTGCGTTGTGGTAGTGCCCCTTGTTCTTACTATCTCGTTTGCTGAAAGTTAGATCCTCTTGATTCTGTTCATAGTGCAAATGTTTCGTGCTGGGGGTAGCCGAATTGAACCTGGTCATCATGTGGCCATTTTGCAGATCCGCTTTCTTCTTGCCCAATTCGTAATTCGCACCTCGCGCCAAGCTGTCGTTTCCCCGCGGTGGCATTTTGCGTTGTCTTCGAAAGGTGGCGCCGCTGAAGCTGCTAAGGCCGCCAACATCGCCAACGCCGCTAACATCGCCAACGCCTCCAACACCGCTAACACCGCCAACATCGCCCAAAGCACTTGCGCTTCCCACGCTGTACATGCCGTGCAACGAGAGAGCCCTCTCCATTAGGGCATTCCTCGACAGGTCGCTTCCGTAGAAAAAATTCCCCACGCCACCGGGAACCCCGTCCACGTACGAAAAATCGTAGCACTCATTTGCGCTGCGGAGGGGGACCGACCCGTACAAGTAATTTGAGTATCCCTGATTGTCCACACTGAAGCCATATTTACAATTTGTGCTTTTCGGCAATTGTAGCATGTTCCTTTTAGTCTGCATGTTCAGAAAATTGAGGGGATGATTACTACACGAACCTTCACATGCATTCGAACTGAAGTTACTAGCTACACTCTTCGGGGGGAGACCATAACCAATGCTATTTTTATAAATCAAATTTGCCAGATTGTTAAGTTGATCTTTGGTCATACATCTGCTAGGTATTTTGTACACGGCGTGATGATTCACGCTTGTCTTTTTAGAGGGGTGTTCCTTTTTATTTTTTGCAAAATTGAGATTTTCCTCCCCATTTTGTGCCTTACCATGCTGCACAGTTTGATTCCCTTTTGAAGATTTTTTTTTCTTCTTTTTGCTCTGTTTTTGGTCTGCCACTGGATTGGTCGTAAGGTCATTGCTGTAAAGGTTCTCAGAGTCCATGGTGCCCTTGACAGCGCTCTTCCCCCTTGCGTTGCAATCCGTGTTGGTGCTAATTGCCGTGGTGGTACTGGCATTTTCATTGCTGTGATCATTTGGGAGCGTGTCCTTAACTTTTGTCAAGCCGCTAATCTCTTCGTCACCTGCTGCGCCATGCCCTTTGTCATGCCCTTTGCCATGCCCTTTGCTATCTCCTTTGCTATCTCCTTTACCATCGACTTCGCTCGCATCTTTACCCTTTTTCTTTTTCCTTTTGGCTTTTTTTCTTTTTTTTTTTGTCTTTCTTTCCCCATCTGCGGATTTGCCCGGCCCCGCCTCATCCGCCTTAACATTACTCGTTTCGACTTCCTGTCCATTTTTATACCCCTTTATGCCGCTCCCTTTGCCCACTTGTTCTTCGTCTCCCTTTTCAGCCGATTCAACATTAGGGGCATTATTTGCTTCACCCTTTTTTGTACCTTCCTCGCCTTTTGCTTTTCCCTCCCCAAGGTTGCTGCTGTTCCTAGGACAGCCGTTCTCCTGGATGGGCGCTTTTTCTGGGGGGCACAAATCCGCCTGCTTCTTATTTTTACTATAATACTTTTTCTTCGAATTTTTTCTTTTTTTCCCCTTATCGGTTTTGTTTATATCGCTTTCGTTTTGGTTCATGTCGTTTTTCTTTTGGTTCATGTCGCTTTTCTTCTGGTTCATGTCGCTTTTCTTTTGGTTCATGTCGCTTTTCTTTTGGTTCATGTCGCTTTTCTTTTGGTTCATGTCGCTTTCGTTTTTGCCGCCTGTCCCTTCGCTTGTCTTAAGTGTTTCGCTGTTATTGCAATTTCCGGTGTTACTTGTATCCCCCTCTTCCGTCTTACTTCCTACCTCATTACTATCACTGTTTGCTTTTCCACACGATGAATCTTTGCACCCCTGTTCTGCATTACTTCCCTTTCCCGCTTCCATCATCCCGATACATTTTTGCGCTTCATTTGAGACTTCCATTTTTTTTTTTGGCGGGAAACATAGCAAAAGTTTGAATATGCTCACGGTGCAGTGGTACGGGAGATGCTTCATGTATGGTGGTCCAGCTTGTTCCGTTTGCCACGTTTACACTACTTACACGTAAGACGTGATTTCTTCCCCTCATAAGAGGTAGTTCACAAGCACTTGCAAAATCCTTCGCCCACACACATCACGTACACATGTACGTACATACGTGTGTTAACAATTTTTTTATTTAGGTTGAGCGCCTTTCGGATTGTCCTTTCCCCGTTGTGTGCAGGGCAAAAAGCTTGCACTCGTTTCGCAAAAAAAAAAAAAAAGGTATCTGCCTTATGAATTTGTTCCACTTGGGGGGAGAGTTTCTTTTTCCCTCCGTAATTAATTATTAACGAAAGGGTGCAGGACAAAATGTGTGCGTAAAGGGGTACACACAAATGTAAGCACAAATGTACGCACATGTGTACACAGACGTATTCCCAAAGGAATACATGAATCCATGCACGCACGCGCTGGGTGGGGAGAGTTAATTTCGTTCACATGTGTGCACATCCGCGAATACAGTTTCACACGCGTATGCATTCGCATCAGGATTTTCTGCATACATACAACACAAGAAAACCGTGAACGGTCAATCTTTTAAAAACGTCTTGAAAAAAAACATTAACAAAGGGGGAAAACTGTAAGGGTGTAAACAGAATGCAAAAAAAAGAGTGAGAAAAAAAAA
>NC_020399.1:300070-303513 GCF_000321355.1 Plasmodium cynomolgi strain B
TTTTTTCTAATTCAAATGCACATTGCTAAGTTGCAACGGGGGAAAAAGAAGCGGTAAGGAATGCAATTGTAATCTTTCGTTGGGAAAAGTACTTTCACTTGTACATTTGTACATATGTGCGTAGTACCCCTCACGTGTGACGGCAAAACACGTGTGAGGATTGAGTAGTCGTTAGTCCCTCTCTCCTTTTCATATACCTTTGCACAAGGAGATGCCGAAACATTGTAACAGTTTTTTTTTTAGCATACACGCGGCTGGTTAACTCCAGTTTGATAAAATAACAAATGTACGTACTTACTAAGATGTATTTTATTTTTTTCCTTCTTCCTTTGCATTTCACCCACTTAAGTGTGATTATTTTTCATTCCCTCACATGCCATATCATGCGTATGAGCAAACTTCATGCAGTGTTGAATAGCGGCTTACATTCGGGGTTCACTTGTTTATTTTTTTATTTTTCAATTGCATGTGCGGTAAAAAATATTTTTCCACTTCTTCTCGCTACAGTACAGTCTGTTTTTAACTCATCAAAAAGTAAGTAAAAAAAAAAAAAGAAAAAAAACTTGTAATAACTACATTTATAGGAAAACACGTAAACGGTGAACATTGCATTTCCGCAAGAACACCCTTTTTTTTTCCGTTACATTATTATATGCACAAGTATATGCATAGATATTCTTTGCAAACGTGTACACAATTCGCACATTAGTGTGCTCATTCGCGCAATATGTTCGCCCATTAAGTGTATGTATATATATACACTTGGCGTTATATAAATAGGGCATTTTTTTTTTTTGGGGGGGGTTCCCCACACCTTCACCAATCTGGTTAAAATTAAGAACAATACTGCTTCAGCTAAGAAAACAAATGTATACATTTTGCATTCTCCCCTTTTTTTATCGCGGGAAATTTTTTTTTTTTTACCCCCTCTTCCAACGTTATGCCATCTTAATGGCGTATTTCCTCTGAATGATTGTTAACAAGCCGAATTGCCAACTGTATGTACATTTTTTTTTTTTTGACCAGTTGCTGCAAAATATACATATGGGGCGTGTAAAGAAAAAATAATAAAACGGGGAAGCATGCCAAACATGGTGTAGGTTTACAGCCCGTCTCGTGCCCCTCCCAACTGCTATTTTACACTGTTTAGGGGGCGTCAAAATGCGGCCAAAAAAAAATATGAACATGCGTGCCAATTTGGTACGTTCACAATGGGTAATAGGCCTCTCTGCAAAACAAACCGTTTATTTCGCTAGAAAGTCAAATTTGTGTGTGTGATCAGGCGAAAAAATGCTTCCCACTAGCAGCAGTGCAATGTCATCCCTTTGGTGTAGCGGCAACCCCGTTGTACAATGCAAAGCGTTACCAACTTAAGAGCAGAACATTTTGCAAAAAAAAAAAAAAACGAATTAGCAAGCGCGCGCATCAATGCCATGTAGGACGCTTTTCAGCTTTGCTTTCTCAAACGCTCCTGCAAATTTTACCACGTCGCAAAAAAGGCGCCCTTTTAATGCGACATTTCCTTTTCAGTAGGCTTAGTGAATTACTTGGGATAAGACAAACAGGGATACACAAACTGTGTGCACACGTACCTATGCATGTACCGTATGTGCACCAATGTATGTACACGTAACGAGTCAATGAAAAATAAAATTCTGAGCATTGTTGTCGCGCAGTGCAAACACGGTAGCTAAACAGCTTACGCTCCGTGACAGAGTTCAGTTCAAATATATCTTTTAGGCGAAAAAATGTAGACGCCTAAATTTCAGAAAAATGTTTGGGCAATTTTGTGCAAAGGTTCGCAAAACAGTAGCAGTGCGGTTGAACTGGAGGGGAAAGCGCTCCTTTAACTGTTATGTTTTGAATATTTTACGTAGTTGTACAAATTGCATACGTATGAGCGAATTAATACACTCGCGCCTTGTATCGCCCCTTCATCCCTGCTATTTCGCAACTGTAAAGGGGCACCATAAATGTTTGACCGTAGCCTTTTCTTGCCTTAATAAAAAAACAGTGATAAAAAGGGATACCTTAGTTAAAAACAAATGCAGTAACGTCAGCTACGCTACATTGTATAGGTGTGCAAATTTTATTTTGCATTTTTTTTTTTTTTTCCAAACGAGGGAATGTATAAGAAAAATACATCCTCGCGTAGCAAGAGGCGAATGCATTACGGCTGGTTTTTTTTTTTTTCCACACGTATGCGCAGAATGGCTGTTACACACCCCTCGTGGTATGCTCCTTTGAGGCGTTTCCACCCCCTTCACCGTGTAAGCAAAAGTGTACAAATAAAACCGCATCCGATTTGTTGACTTGCATACACACATGTATATGTACACCGGCAAGTGGTTAAAAACGAAGTGAGAAAGGCCCCCTGCACACAAGTGGTGTGCGGAGTGCTCTTCATGTTGACCACATTGTGCCTTTATGAGCGATGAGTATTTTTTCTTTTTCTTAAGAAAATAAAATCGTGGCCAGCTACAATTTTGGAGGGAAGCAAATTTTAATCCCCCCCTCCCCTCTCTGACAAATTTAAACCATTATTGCAAAATGGATTGAGCAGTTTTGCCGAATATTCATAACCGCTTAAACAATCGCGTTATTCTTCCCCTGGGAGTGCCATACGTCTGCATTTAAGCGCTTTTTTTTTTTTCGCCCAACGTGCATAAAAATGGAACGTATAAAAAGTGCTCAGCAACCCCCCACGCCGCGAAATGGCAGAAGGCGTTATCATGTGTAGTCATGCGCGACAGAATACGCAGCCACACAACATGCAGAATTTTTCGGAGAGCTGCAAAACCGACTTGCCTTTATTTTGCAATTGCACTTGTGAACATTTACGTCATAGCTGCTCCCCCTTTGGTATTAACCTCTGGCCCGACTTTCACCATTGTCAGAGGTGGAAAAACGTCATTATGCCTTATAGAACCAATTCGCAAAAAAAAAAATAAAAAAATGGATAGCTGGTAGGTGGCAGTCATTACAGCAGCAAAAGCTTGTCATACAATTCGGTTTTAAGTGCATGATTTTGCAAGGGGCACCTCAATTGGCAACTTGTAATACGAAGCACCGTTCAATAATGCATTTTTTTTTATTTTTTATGAGCACTTTTTCTTCAACCACATATTTCACCATGCCGTGTTGGCAAACGGATGTTGACAAAGTGTACATTGCCGCTTTGCAAGAAAAAACATACATAGTACGTACAGCACATACATGCATACATTTATGTACGTATACGTGCATACATATGCGCACGCGCCAAATGACCCGCCCCGCCCAAGCACAAAGTGTGTCTTAACATGTTAAATGCGAATTATTCTTTGCTGTTTCTTCGCACCCACGTGGGCACGCTTGAAACCATCCGTTCGTTTTATCTGCATTTTGATCTAAACAAGAAAATGTAAAACGAAGCGCCAAAAAAAAAAAAATATAAATAAAAA
>NC_020399.1:306743-316265 GCF_000321355.1 Plasmodium cynomolgi strain B
GCCTCTTTTGCCTGGCCTATTTTGCATATCTTTTTTCTCCCCCTCCCGTCTCGTGTCCGCGCCACCCACGCGTTGCATGTCAAAATGCAATGCGGACAACTCTCCAGTGAGTGACCAGCCGAGCACAGGCAGTCGTATGAGGCACGCGGGGCTCAACACGAGAAATAAGCATTCATCATGTTTATTGATTTTTTTTTTTTTCCTATGGTACATTTGCCACGAGGGTTGTGAGGGCGCACATACGTAACAACAATGCCTGGGTGTACGTGAGTGCATATGCATACCTATATACACGTATATGTACTTATGTGTATTCCCCTGTACGTTCTGGCGCAGCTGTGGAATCCGGTACCGCCCCCCAGAACAGGTCTCGTAACGCACCAACGAATGAAAATTCAGTGCGTGCGCCTGTACGTTTGCATATGCATGGATGTGAGGCACTCTTGCGTTCGTTCCTGTCTGCAAGTTTTTTTTTTGTTACTAATTCATGCGAAACAATAAGCCATGTTTTCATGCGTTCCATTTTTTCATTCCCCACATGTGTAGTTCTTCCTGTTTGTAGTGGCCTCTGTGTCTTTTTTTTTTTTCTTCATCCCCTTTCCCCACACTGTGTTAACGCACAATTTGTGAATATTTTTCACCTCCTCACCATCACCATCACATAATATGTTTGTACGAGCACATGTATGTGTAACTTTTCGTATGTACGATTATGCATGCATGTGTGTATGTGTGTGTAGGGTGGGGGGGGTGTATCTAACCCGTACGATATGTTTATTCGTTGCGCATATGCACGACTATCTGTATGTTTTTTCCTCCTCCTCCGTCTGCACCTTATTAGAAGGAACGTTTTTACCAATGGGTATGTGTAGCTAAGTATACCCCTTTCATGAAACTTAGAAACGTGAGAGTGTGCAACGAACGCTTCGTGTGCTTTTGTAGCATAGCAAGTTGTATTACATTTATTCATGTGTACATACGTACGTGCGTACTTGCGCATTGTAACCGAGTTGCGACGTGCACACCCTATTGGGGAGAACAGCCGTGAACCAAAAGGAGCGATCACTAGGAAGAGTTTCATTACGTTAATACCGCACCATTGTAGTGATATATTTGCGTAATGTTTGCGTTTCTTCTTCCCCTTATTCTTCTCCTTACCTAAAATTTGTGGCCACTGAAGCGCATCTGCAGAGAGTTAGAGAATTAATTTGCTCGCCGCACGTAGGAGTCAGTCATATGTACACCGCCCAGTGGAAATGCCCACCGGTAGAAGCCATCTCCCATGAAGCTTTCCAAAACGACTTAGCACAACAGCGGGAATGCACTTCGTATATGCGCCCCGTAGATGCACCCAGTAGTTGCACACCTGCATAGCATATTTGCAACAAGTTGAGGAACTTTTTTTTTTCCTTTAAGCATACTCTCAGAAAAAAGAAAACCCATGTGCGTTCTCTTTAATTTATTTTTTTCGCCACCTCGCGCTGAGCATCCCCACTCTCTGTGATCACAGAACGTGACAGCATTTCGCATACGTTGAGCATCTGCCCTGTGAGAGTGATACTCCCTGCAGCAATATTGCGGCGATCCCCGAGTCTCCCGTCTAGCAAATGGTAACCCCCCCCTTATGAACAACCCGAAAGATAAGGATGAAAATCGAGCTAACAAAAGGCACTTGAGCGAAAACTTGGGAAATTTAGTTCATAACATTTCCAACCTTGTACGCGCAAAAACGTGGAGAGAGCAGCGAGAAGAACAGCTCTGCATCTGATAAACCCTGGCTAGCCACGAAACAGCTCCAAATAAATCAGCACCGAGACATGGATTCGCGAACCGCAATTTCGATGGATAATGCCGAAAGTAACAGTCATTTATTCCTTTCCGATGAAAAAAAGGGAGCTAGCCATAATTTTAGCACCCCCGATTACTACCACAACAGGAGGGAGGATAAATTTAAGTTCGCGCCGGGTCACAACTACGGCCACAACTACGACCGCAGTTACAACCACAGCTACGATCACAGCTACGGTCACAGCTACGGTCACAGCTATGGTCACAGCTACGGTCGTCACACCTACAATCACAGCTGCGATAATAGTTATGGCCATGGTTACGATCATAGGCGCGGCCTTAGCCACACCCACAAACACAACGTTTCACCCCCTTCCTGCGGCGTCGATTTGAAGAGCGGGAAAAACAGGTTCGACTCTTTCGCAGCCCCCAAAAGTTACAGTCACGTTGTTAAGGGAGAAAATGCAAAGCTTTGTGGAAACGTCGAGACGTTATTAGATGTGGGACCCTGTGAAGATGATCCTAGAAAGGGAGAACCCGAGATTTTCCCGAACCCGCATAGCACCAGTTTACATAGCACAGATCATGATTCGCAAGTAGCTACGCACCATCATATATGCCACAGTGGGGGGTACACAGACGAGGTGGGGACGGTGGACAGGAGGAACCGAGAAGAGCTCTCAGAACGGGCAGATCATACTGCACTGGGACAGCTGGACGAACCTGTGGAGAAGGATCAAATCTTCCAAACAGAAACTATTGCCTACAAACCGCATGACCTGAGTACCAACGGATCCATTTACACAAAAGAGTACAAAGCGAATAACGAAAAAGTGAGACAAAATAATATTAACAATCAAATTATTAAGGATATTAGAAGAAGTAAATCAAATTATAATTTCAGAAATATAGTCATTACGAATGTTTTTTTGGGAAATATTCCTCCGAATATAACAGAGGAGAGGATAAAAAACGTATTGGAAATTTTTGGCTACATAATCCACATTGAGTATAAATGGTCTATTGATAAATGGTCCTATGCATTTGTCTACTTCGTTGACGAGAAGTGTGCAATAAATGCTGTGAACATTTTGAATCAGAAGAAATTTTTTGACAACTCTCCCAATCACAAGCTGATATGCTTTATCGTTTCGAAGCAAATTCCGAACCAGAACACGCTTCACTACAGCAAGGCCAATTTTTCCCTCTTGAAGGACGGTCCTCCGGGTACGCCGCGAATTCGCGATGGTTTCTACGCGGTGCGGATTGCCGTTCGTTTTGATATGCCGTTTGTGCTTCTTCTTTTTTTTTAACTCCCCTCATCGTGTTAATCCTTTTAACCTTTTTCATGATTTTCTCCCTTTTTTTTTTTTTTCCACCCATTTCCAGGCGCAAATCTTTTCCTGTACGGAATCCCCCTCAAGTGGACCGAACTGAACCTGATCCAACTGGTTAACAAGTACGGCCATGTCGTGGGCCTTAGAATCCCATACATAAACAACGAACATGATAAGAAGCAGGGGAATAGAGGCTTTGGTTTTGTGTCATACGACAACAAGAAGTCTGCCATTGAGGCGTTTGAGGAGCTGTCCAAAATGTACATCCACGGGAAGCTCCTGAAGGTGCAGTTGAAAAATGGAGAGGAGCATTTGTTGCCGCCCAAGCTGAAGAGCATGTACAGCGCGAGCGTGGGAGTCAACCCCAATGTGAGCATGAACAGCAATGTGAGCATGAACAGCAGCGTGAACATGAACAGCAGTGTGAACATGAACAGCAGCGTGAACGCGAACTCCAGTATGAACATGAACAGCAGTGTGAACGCGAACTCCAATGTGAACGCGAACTCCAGTGTGAACATGAACCCTGACATGAGCATCCATGCCAGCCCAGACGTCAACCCCAACGTGAACGTCCAGGGGGACCAAAGCAAAGTAAAGGACCCGAACAGCACCAAAACGGCGCAGAGCCTCGTGAGCACCACCGACACGCTGAAAACGCTGAACTCCGTCAATTCTGCAGATGCGCCGAAGAAACCGAGAAGTAACTTCCCTAGCAGTAGCAGCAGCGCGAACTGCAGCGGCAGCAGTCAGGGAGCCAACTTCATGACGGGAAAGAACATGATAGTAGAACACGTGTGTAACGGTACGGACAACCACATGCAACACATTTCTACACCGGACCCGAACTCCACAGTGGAGTTGCTATCAAATGACGCAGGTAGCAACACCATGCCATTGAGGAGCTCACACGGGAGGTTCGTCAAACATTTTTCAGACAACTATTACAATAAATATCACACGACAAGCAAGAGACTGAATAATTACATGCACAGCTTTCACCATTCCAGCACCCTAGGCAACAATGCGGTTCCTCCTGCGTACCCAGTGGAACCCCTCAGCGATATACATAAGACGAGCGAAGTAGTGGATGTGTTTCGAGGCACCGGTGCAAGTAGCAACACCCGTTTGTATTATACTCAAAAGGGCGAAAATGGGAGCTCTTTTGGGGGTGCACTTGGAAGCGTCACCGGATGTCTGATTAGCGATGAAAATGGAAGCGAATCAGAGAGTGGAAGCCCCATCGAGTACACAGGAATGAGTAAGTACCCCCATAACGTGGAAGGTGCAGCAACGAAAATGAATTCGAAGAATGAAACTACAACGTATGACTATGCAGATGATCGTTTTGACCACGTCCTTAATGAACGCGTTGGTACCAATGATAGGGAGGAGACGGACAGAGGAGAGCTTTATTCCTGTGGTATGAGGCGAACGTTTCATATACCGATCGAACCAAAGGCTACAGGAATAAACAGTAAACTGTATTATCACCCGAACCAAATAGGAGGACATAAGTTTTTAATGAATGGGAATCCAACCGCTTCGTACAACTGTGGCCAATTGGGGGAGGACACAAATGCCGACAAAGTGCAGGTAGCTAGATTGAATCATCTGAAGAATAAGATTTATGTGCATCAGAAAAAAAACATGTTTTGCAATCCCAGTGTGGAGGGAAGGACGGGCGTGAATATGTACAGTCAGTTTTTTACGAATGGCACAACGGGAGAGGGTAGCGTCGACGGGGGGGGGAGCGGAAAGTGGGACGGAAAGTGGAACGGCAATTGGAGTGCAAAGTGGGACGGAAACTGGAGTGGAAAGTGGGACGGAAACTGGAACAGCTTTGCGCCCCTCGGAGACTCACTTAGAAGCTCGAAGGGCAGAACGCAGATGGGAGGCGAAAACGGGAACATAACATCCTTTCTAAATAATATCTGGTACGACAATGGTCAGAATGGCTCAAGTGTCCCCTGCAGCCCAAGTGCTGGTTGCAGTGCTGGTTGCAGTGCTGGTTGCAATGCTGCTTGTAGTGCTCCTTACAGTAGATCTTATAAGGATTGGCATAACAAGGGAAACACGGGAGGATCGGACGAATATGGTAATTACTGCCGCAGTGGTGCAAACAACCATGCTGCTAGTACTATTGGGAACAACGACAAAAGGGGTGTGCGAAACGAAGCGATGTGTAACGCGGAAGTGGAAGAAGCTCTCCTGGCCGGAGAGGAGAAGGGGGATGTTCAAATGAACAAAAGCTCCCATCTACATGGAAATGAAAATGCAAACGATTGGCAGTATGGGGAAATGGAGTGCGAAGAAGTGAACGGAGCAAGCCAAAGTGACGAGAACTTTTATCTTAGTTTTGATCACGAGGATTTGCGCGACGCGGCGGTTGGAAGTGGTAGCGCTGGTGGCAGCGGTGGCGGCAGCGGTGGCAGCAGAGGAAGCGCGGGAAGTGTCAACGACACGTCCAACTACTGCAAAAACATGCAGCTCTTCTTCTCCTTCCTAAACACATACGCAAACAAAAGCTCGCTAAACATCGACGACTATATTAGCAAGGAAAACATGCAGCTGTACGAAATGCTGAACCCAAAAATTGATAAGCAGTCGGACAAGAACCTTTTGGAACACTCCTTTATGGAACTCCTCTCGAAGAACAAGAAAAACGAGACGCAGTGTGAGCAGGAGCTCGAGGGGCAGCTGCCAAATCAGTTGGATAAAGAAGAGGCGCAGGACGAAGCGGGGAAAGAGCTCCACAAGTACAACACCATGTCCTACTTGCAGGAAGACTATGACCAAATGTTGCATTATGACCCCCCCGATTTTCTCAACGCGGGTCACTTCAGTTCTAGCTTTTATGACCGCATCGACGCGTATGCCGCGGATGAAAATAATAAGGATGGCAATGGTGAAGGCAGCGGTAACAACAATGGCAGTGGCAATCGCAGCGGCAATCGCAGCGGCAGTGGCAATCACAACCCGGGCAGCGGTGACAAAAGGCTGTACCAGGAAGAAGGACTCCCAGAGCAAGGCGATGAACTTTTAGATCGATACCTGAGCGACATGTACGTTTTTAATGATTATACGGGTGCGAATAATTGCAGCAAGCCCATGTTCAACTTTGAAGCGAGGAACGATGGGGATGCGGATGCGGATGCTAATGGTGAGAAGATGCACTGCAACACGGGTAATGCCAACCCGGACAATGAAAGCAGCGGCAATAGCGGTAGCAGTGCCAACAGCAGCAGCAGTAGTAGTAGTAGCACCAGCTGCAGCAGCAAAGTCGTTTCGAGCGCGCTGGAGATCGCAAGCAAGCGCGCTCCGACGTACTACGAAGACAGCAACAGGAGTGCGAACAGCGGCTTCAACTTCAAGACCAGCAGCGCGGGGAAAGGTGCGTAGCATCATCAGAAAAAGTTCGTGTCAGTGTGTTGCCCGTAATATGAACTGACCGTGCCTGATAATGCGCTTTTTAAAAAAAAGAAAAAAAAAGTTAAAAACGTGTGTTCACTTGTATGTAGAGAGAGGAGGAACAAGAAGAAGCAACCCCACCCTTCCCCGTGCATGACAGAAAATGTTACCGTGGTGCATGTGAAAACGGAAAGGCTTGTTCAAATAAACAACAGACACACAGGTAAAATCGCGTATACCTTCTATGACTTTTAACCGTATTGTTTTTTCATTCACTTTTTTCAGACCAAATTATGTGATTAAGGACGGGATCTACTTTACCATTTTTTTTTTTTTTCTTCTTTTTTGCCTTACCACACTTGCGTGTACATGTAAATGGATGTGCATATACGTGTACCTATGTACACATGCGTTCACGCTGAGGTAGACCCCCCAACCGATGTGAGCAGAATGAATGACCCCTACTTTTTTTTTTTAATGCCCATAAGTGAAGACACGCACGCCGTCATCACTCTCCACGCTCGTGTTAACCTTTTAAATGAGCCCATTTGTGTATGGGTATTATATGTACACGTGCGTGTGCTTATAATATGTGCGTGCATTTTATTTATGTAACAAATTAAAGCTCCCTTTTCATTTGGTAGGCACTCTCCCCGCCCGCCCATGTACGTGCGTACGTGCCTTCCCATGCTCGTTCACCCTTACGTGCATCTCATTTGTGTGCCCTTTCCCCCCATGTGCACATGTGTCAGCCTCTTTGTTAATTTTACCAGCGGAGGGGATTCTCTTTCTCCCCTTTTTTCCATCACGTGTGCAACGTCGGCAAGGTGTGCGCTTGTTGCTACGTGTATGCCGCTACGGCTGTAGGTGTGTACACTTGCACGCTTGCACGTTTGTATGCGCACATGGTTTACCTGCACAGTTCATATGATTTTAATGGGAATTTATCAACACAAGAGCGTCCATCCTCCCGTTCGCTCGCACGTATGCACCATGATTGTGTAACATTTGTATTCATTTTTCAAAATCCTTTAAAGGCGAAGACATTGCGTGCATCATAAGTCTATGTTCCACAGCAACAGCATTGTTAGCGCGCGTGTCCAATTGCAGTGCACGAATAACGTACACAAGTATGTGCCCCTGCAGAGCAGCGCGAAGAGGATGAACTCCTCTGCGCTCCTGTAGTAGAATACACGCCTAACACGTTTTTCACATTATCTCATTATTGTTAACATTTAAAATATTTGTGAAATATTTTTAAATTTTATCGTAATTTTATCTTAATTTTATCTGAATGTTATCTTAATTCTATCTTAATTTTATCTTAAGTTTACCTTAATTTTTTTTTTTTTTCCATTCCCCCATTCGCCCCTGCTATGTTATATGGATGGGAAAAGACATACGCCCACTCGGAGTGTGCTCCATTTTTGCCTTTTCCATTTATTATGCTGCGTAGGTTTAGATGTACCCACGCAGTTCTACCTACATTGTACTACTACCCATTTAAACATTTTGAACAAAACGGTTGCCTTTTTTAATGTTTTAAAAAGTTATGCGTATGTTGGGCGGACCCCGCGCGGGGCGCGAAAGGTGTGAAGGAAGTTGATGTGAAAACAGGTTCATATGAAAACAGGTTCATCTAATGAGCAAAAAGCTCATGTAATGGGCGAAGCGCAATATCACCGCAACGCAAAATGGCCTCAGGAAAGCCCGGTCTGCCGACCCCCTCACACGGCATCCTGATCTATCTCTTCCATCTCGCACGACAACTCGCCCATGCCGGAGAAGGTCACCTCTATGATGTCCTTGGAATACACCGACTTGTCTGAATTGGTCTGAACAACCCGAGCGCAAAAGTTGAAGTGCTCGTTGTTATTCACATAGTCAAGGAAGCTGTTCGTGCCAGCCCCCTCGTCTTCAAAGCCGAAGTAATAAGACTTGGTGCCGAAGTACGCCTTTCCATTATACCCCATGTTCTGCTTGAGAATTTTTAAAATGTGATAATAATTCTCCTTTCTATATAATATTTCATTTCCTATGATAAAATCAAATGGGTTTAATTTTTTCTTCCGAATTTTTTTATTCAACTTGTTCCAGGGTTTATTGATAATGGTGCACTTGAAAAATTGGCTGTGTATTTTCATGTAGTTTTTTTTATCCTTGAGTTTTTTTCTCTTCATTTTTATGTTCAAGTTTTTTCTTATGTTCGGTAGCAGCACGTCGTTAATCACTTCTTTGTTCAGTTCCTGGAAGACGACGTTTCCTTCGTCCAGGAGGACCTTTATGCCGACCAGGCCGTGTCCACAGCCTTAGAAGGAGGTAAGGGGGTGGAAAGGCGTTAACGGGGTGGAAGCGGTCTACCGTGGTTACAGCGGGAAGCACGGCCAACAGGATGTCGCGCAGGTGGCGTCATGCGCCTCAGCGCAAGCACTCAGCCGCGCCGTTTGTCACGTTTGTCACGCTTGCCACGTTTACCACGCATGTCTCTCTTACCTAGCTCTAGGACATTCTTACTCCTAAAGTCGATCCCCTCTCTGTGTAGAAATTTCAGCATTTCCCACGTGCATTCCCAGATGGTGTATCCCCCCTCGTAAGTATTTTCCCCAACCACCTTTTTTTTCTCCACATTAACACAACGGTTTTTCAAAATCAGGGAACTGTGGATTTCGTCATTTTCTTTCGACTTTTCGAATTCTTCCTGTTCATTTAGGTAGTAAATCTCGTACATTTTTGTGATTCGGACGGACGAAGGGCCATATATGCATATGGAAAGAACATATAATATATAATATGCTCTTTTCAACCCTTTTTTTTATAGGCTAAATTTATTATACAATATTTAATTTTCGTTTAGGTTGTTTTTAAAAAAAATGGGGGAAAAGAAAAGGTAAAACTTTTAAACAAAAAAAATGAAACAGCGTGGTAGTAATACAGTATAGAGTAAATCCAAATTTGAAAAAAAAAGAAAAGAGAACGGGAATAGGAA
>NC_020399.1:316485-328185 GCF_000321355.1 Plasmodium cynomolgi strain B
TTTTTGCGTACATGAACACAAAATATTTGTTCACGCTCGGAGTACAGTCCGCGCCCTCCGCTGTTCTGGCATATTTCAAATGTAAATTATTACAGTTTTGTATGCAAAAGCAGCCTTTCCTTTCTCTTTGTTGCTTTTTTCTTTCTTCTTTCTCCTTACAACATCATATTTGAAATGTTCAAGGGACTCTGTTCTCCGTACGTTTTCCTTCCGTTCCCCTGGTGAAAAAAAAAAAAAATCAACGAAGTTAAGAATACGCTTAAATTGATGGAAAAAGTACGGCAGGATATGCTACACTCCATTTTCAGCTGTGCACATGTACTCCTAATGCAAAAGCATATATGTTATGCGCAATGTGCGTTGGTTTGAAGAGGCCGGAGTGCCCCCACAATTATTCCACCCTCCGCACAGGCAAAAAAGGTGTAGAAAAGTGCGTATCCCTTAGAATAAAATAAAACAAAGGGGCGGAACAGTCCTCCTCAATTCACCCACACAGTTCAACATATACATAAAATTTAATTTTAAGTTAAAAAAAAAATGCCCTTTCCATGTTAGCAAAAAATTTTTGCCTACCTTCAAATTGTCAATTATGAGCCATTGATTGTCATCACTATCGGAGCTGTAATCTGGCGCGGTTTTAAACAAATTGGATTTACTCTTGTTGGGCTCCTTTTTGCATTTTTCCGTTTTTATGTTTTCTTCTCTAAAGCGAACAAACTTTTTGGAAGAATTTTTTTTCTCATATGTATTAAACAGATCATCCGATGGGGGGGGTGCATAATTTTTCTTGTCATATTTACTCAATTTGAAATGGAGATTTTCCTTTTCGTTCAAACACGACATGGATGAATTCACACTGTTTAACGAATCTAACGATAAGTTAAAGTAGTAGAGTAAACTGCTACACGTGGTTAAGAAGGAGAGGAGGAGAATTATAAAAACATTCTTCGACATGTGCAAAATGAGATTCCACATGAAATATCTTTTGCTAATCAAGTTGGACAAGTTAAAACAAAAAATGTAAATATTGAGTAGAGTGGACTCCAAATTTAATGGCGCCTTTTCTATACACAGGAGCAGTATGGGGAGGGCTAAAATTTTGATGGATACATTCTGAACGATTATATTAAGTAGGAAGAGAAAGGGGCTCACATATGTGCTCTTGTTATAGTACAAAAAAATAAAGCTAGCTATTTTCAGCATTACGTTGGACAGTATTGTTATCATTGCGTAACTTTTGTAACTTTTTTTGTTTGTGTACAGTTGGAAGATGGAGATTCCTATCAGCTTGGAGGTCCTACAAAAAGGGGGGACGCGGACAAAAATATGTGATACGGTGACTTAATGTGACGTGGAAAAGTAAACGTTCCGTGTTGGAAACACATCCTAGTAATAACAGCCACACATGCCTATTTGCATGCGCTCATCTCCTTACTGCGACACCAGGGGGATGTAGTTAATCAGGGAATGAGGCCATCTGTAATTCTGCACACCGTACTGCAACATCGAAAATTTTGTGTCAATGGACGAATTGAACAGAATCAAAAGAAAGAGTATTTTGAACAAATTTTCCTTAAACAGCAGTTTCTTCAGAAGTGCAAGTTGCGAAAGTAAATCTACTGTGTTTTTCACATGAACCCCTCCATTCTCACTCTTCTGTATTATGTTCCGTTGTATCTTAAAGCTCGAATTTAGCAAAAGCGTTTCTTCGCTACATAGACACGAAATGATGAATATGACGAAACTTTTCAAAATTAATAGGTAAATGCTTATTTTTAAAATGTACAAATAGTACAGGATAAGGGAACAGAAAATCTTTATACACATCACGTAAGATATGTAGAAAATTTTCTCAACGTGTATCTGTTTTCTGCATCGCTCGACTACGATTCCTTCAAAAACACAAGACGATAGGAGCATTTGACTGGAAACCAAAAAGACGACAGCCAGGTAGGAAAAGCAGTTCATCTTGTTATTAAAAAAATATATAAATAGCAGCAAAAATGTGGTGCTAAATTCGCTTATAACGATATAATACTTCCTGTTCAGTGGCAAATGCACAAAATTGTCTATGTAGGAGTACTTACTCAGGCCTGCTTTTCTTAAAAAAAGGGACCCCGATGAAACTCCATCCTTCATATATTTGTTGCTAAAAAATATCTTAAAAAAAATATATTTCCCGTTACACACTGTTCTGGTACAGTAATAAAAAAAATTCTGCAAAAAATTTCCTAACTCGTACAACTTTCGCGTCAAAAAGGAGACTACATTATTTATGTTAAAATACACATTATCCGTTAAAAATGCAAAAAGGGTTTTAAAAGTACAGAAGTATTAAAATGTTGTATATGTTTTTCCTCACGTCTTCACTTATTTCTTCTTTATATCGGGTACTCAGTATATAATCATTGTAACGTAAAAACAAAATGTATAAAAATTCACTCATAAAAAAAAGGGGTGATATGTTTCTCATCAACTTGGTTATCTTTGAGCTCTCACTTTCACGCTTAAAAATGTGTTTGTTGTTATCTCCTGGCTTCCTCATTTTTTCTGTTCATTTTGGGAAAGTAGATTTATTTATCTGTACGTTTGAATGGTGTATGTATCTGCGTCCTTTCGCCTGTTTCTTCTTCTGCTGCTCTGATTTCCTATGCTTTCTAGGCTTGGCCTCTGAAACGTCCCACTTTGCTGGAAAAGTGTGTTCATTCGGTATGCCTAGGCATAAGTACCGTGCGCCTACGCATGTGGCGTGCGGCATTCGTATATCTACACGAGCCGTTCGTCAAAGGAGGCGCAAACCCGGCTTCATAATCTGTTCAAACATGAATGCATAGTAGGCACGGCCTGCGCCAAGCAAAACGCCGCTTTGCTGTTTGTCGTTTTTTTCTTTTCTTTTCTTTTTTTTTCTTTTCGTTTTCCCGAAAGAGTCACCTCAGATGTAACTCGGGGGGAAATGCCTTGGTGGGCGAAAATCGCCGTATATGCAAAACAAAAATAGGTTTTCTTATTTTCTGCAGTTTGAACCAAATGGTAAAAAATGGGTATACTCCTGAAATGTTAAGAATAAAATTTCTCCCCCATTCGCATTATTTTTCAGTTAACATTGCTTCTTTTTTTTTTTTGAAATATTTCCGAAATGCGCATCAGAAAAAAGAGCATGCTTCCCCTTTTCATCTTTCCGCTTCGCTGCCCTTATGTCGGGAATGGCTTAACGAAGTAACGCAAAACACACCCTCGCTTATGTTTGAAAGGGGGGAACAAGAACTGCTACGCTTACGGAGGAAACACAAGTAACGATTTTTTCTTACATTTTTGGAAACGCGAAAAGATGTTTACTTTTACTTTGCCATTTTGCACAGGGGAAATACATTTAAATATATGCTTACTTATAAGCACATATGTATAATACATGCATTTGCCAGTCGCTCGTGTGGCCTAGTCCCTTTTGCATTACCCCTATAACAAGCTATTGACAAAAGTTTGAAACGCAAACTTGTTCTTAAACAGCAAGGGGGCTAAATTAACAGATTTTCTATTCATAAATGGTATTTATTATGAGAAAAATGGGGAGTAAAGCTAAAAAGGAACATCAAATTACACAAAGGGGAAAAACATAAGTAAGCCACAAACTTGTGCAGGGAAGGAATTGAAGGGAAAACACACACCCAATTATTTTCATCTTTTTTTTTTTTTTTTTTAACCCTTTCGTGGTAAATAAAAATGACCTCTTAAAGGAGCAAAGTTGAAAAAAAAAAAAAAAAAACTTTTCAACATGGTGTGATAAAAATGGTAGGCCACTTTTACACATAAGGGGCAAACACCTGAACTGCGTTCCCACAAAAGTTGACAGGATCATAGTACACACACACGTCGCAAAATTTTTTTATCTTAACATCTTTTCTTTTTTCATACAAGTAAGACACATGTGGAATGTAAAGTTATTCCTAGCTAAAGCGAGAGGGAACTCTCCTCTCAAAGTGTATGTCGAATGCGAGTTTGACTCGCTCATGATAAGTTTGCAAAATGGGTAAAATTTAGGCATAGCATAGCGTTTATACGACGTGTGTATGCTGAATAAACGGGTTTTCTCTCTTACATGAATGCGACCCATGTATTTTTCCAACAGCATCTCGTGACAAACGAAGCCTTTAAAACGTGAGGTAACACCATCGCACAAGGGGTAAAAAAAAAGATTCCCAAATGAAAACACCCCTTTGCATTGTTCTGTTCTTTTGTGAACATTTCCATTTAACAGGAAATAGCTCTTTTCTTTTAATTTCTTTTCCAATTTTTTTAAGCAAATCCCCTATGTGCCACGTACATTTCGTCATTCTTTTTGGTCATGTTCCCTATTTTTTTTTTACGCTCTGCGCGGGAAAAAAACATACGGTTGCATTCATCAAAGCCGCTGTGTACAATCTATAGCTCTAAACATACACTGAGAATTTACTACTGATGTGAAATTTAAAACATGAGCGTAGTGCATAACGATTTGGTGAGGATGTCAAAGCAGACTCTTTGCTCTTAACATGTGTACAGTTAACAAGAGCGAAGCGCGAGGTTCGTATGCAGTCGCATCTACACATGTGCAGCAACAAATCGTCAAAAATGTGTAAGCACGTTTCCGTAAATGTAGACCCAGTATGTACATGATCACACTTGTGCAAACTACGGATACTACTGCCCCCGTTAAGCATTGCACATGTGCACAAGCGAAACATGTTAAAAATGGGAGACACCCAAAGGGGGTACTTTTTCTCATTACTTTTAAGAACCTATACTAACAATTATCAACAAATCGGTCTTCCTTTGGAAATTTTTTTGTTTTCCTTCTGAGGAATGCTTGTCGCCGCTGTGCCTTATGATTTATTTCCATTCTTCTTTTAGAAATGTGTCGAAGGATTTGCCTATCTGCAAAGCCATGTACCCGAATGAATATTTTTCCCATACAGGGAGACATGTTTTCCTTTTAAGGCATTTTCTACATCTGTACCGCCTTGCGTAATCCTCAAATGTATTCATTTTTCGCCTTATTCGTGAAAGCAACGGCCATATAATTTTATTGCCGCAAGAAAGAAGAATCATTTTTCCTCACAGGTGCATCATTGGAAGGAATTAAGTGGACAGAATCGCAATTAATGAATAAAAAAAAATGCATAAAAGAATAAGGGAGCAGAAGCTTCCACTGTTTGTTTATGCCTTTTTATAGCCTTTTTCGCAAAATGCTTTATACTTTTAAACCATTTTTAATCAAGCTCAAAAGAGCAACCATCATGGGGTAAATGGAAAGCAGCGCATCAGGCTCCCATACATTTATTATTGCTTTTTTTTTTACTACCATTAACAGATGTTGTTGTGTGTGCTACATGGCACATTTAAGCGTAAGCAACCCTGGAAATAAGCACAAAAAAGGCGGAAAAAAAAAAAAACTTTTAAGATATATTCGAATATTCACACATTTTATGAGAAAAAGGGGATTTTTATTTGTTCTATTTAGCATTTACATGCGCATATCTCTACATATGCAACACATGCTTATTGGGACATATTAACGATTTTATGTTAACCAGCAGACAACATTTGTTATGACAAATTCGACAAAAAAGAATGGATTGTTTTTTTTTTCCTTCCTTTTTCCTCTTTTCATTTTTGCCTTTTCTCGCGTTTTTCTGGCAGAACGCAACATTTACTATCATTTTGCTAATACATGAAACACGCTGCAAAATGACGGCCATAAAAATAATGCATTTAACTTAAGAGCCAACAATTTGTATGATCATTGTTTGCAGACGTTAAAATTATATCGCAAGAAAAAAAATTGGGCCAACCCCAACACATCATGGGGTACTTTTACTGTCATAGCATCATATTATATTTTTATGATACCTGACATGCTCGAACGGATGCTTAAATATATAATAAATACTCATATAAATATACATATTTCTTTTTTTTATGAACATTTTTCTGTTTTAAAAGAACAAAACTTGAACAAATATTATATGTAGACGTGATTTTTTTTTTTTTTTTTGGGGGGGGGGCCCTCAAATTATTTTGCATGCTATGATCCCAATTTTTTTTTTGGAATTTATACATGCCACAACCAAGCTTAAGCAGGGGTACAGTTATAAAAATGACAGATGAATTTAAAATTTTTTTACAAATTATACTTTATATATACTTGTTAATAAAAAAAAAAAAAATTTATGTTATGAAAAAAAATAAAATTTGCTACAAAAAACATTATTTTTCTTTTTAAAACATTTTGTGGTTTAATGGTTTTCTCTCCAAATTCATGTCAGCAACATGCGTTTAAAATAACAGTTGTTTGTTTGTTTGCGTGCCTTCTTTTTTATAGCATTTTTCTTTTTAATATAAATATTTTTTACAATTTCCATGTAGGTCATTTTGTAATTTGATTGTAAAGTTTTTTAACGTATTTTTTTCTGTTACGTATATTTGTTATATTTTTTTTTGTACCCACGCCTCCCTTTTTTTTAAGGTTCATTGTATGGTGTACATGATGGCGAAGGGTGCTTCAGAAGCTGCATATTAAGTAAAAAGTTATGATATGAGCACAAACCTTTCAAAAAATTAAAAAATAGGTACACGTACATATATCCATTCAAACGCATATGCATATATATAAACCTGTGATACCTGTACCAACGCGTATGCCATGTATGTTTAACCACGTATGAAGGCAATATGAGCGTGTATGTCTTCGCTGTGTATTCATCTGTGCACAATTTTTATTACAACATTTTAAGTGCTGGAAAAAATGTGGTTCTCCACTTTTTAAAATAATTTTAAGATTGTCACTTTATTTTTATTTTAAAGATATACTTTAAAATGTGACAATATTGCAGCTTACATTATATAACATCCACAAGATTTTTTTTTTTTTTTTTTTATATTAACAGTTAAGTGGCACATATACTCACCTGTGTCATTTTTATTTCATTTGTTCGATTAAACACTTCACTTTTTCTTATTTATAAGATGTACGAATCTCAATGTTATGCCTCCACCCCACACCCAACATTTCCGTTCGATGTTACACAATGTGTGAACTCTACATGCTATTTTACGTTTCCTTGCAGTGATAAGTATTAACGAACTCTGCATTATACTATTTAAAATATGTATGGAACAAGTTTTACGCATATGAAAACTTCATTTTTTATGTTTTAATGTAGAAAACAAAGTCGAAAAGCAATTTTATAAAATTACTTCAAATTGACCAAACTGTTAGTCTACTTTTCATTTATACGTAGTTTTTAGTGATAAGATAATGTGATATGAGTACACATATATATATGTAGTGTATATGTACATAGTTTTGTGATTTTTTTTATTTATGCTATATTTAATTTTTAGCCCCTTGTGTTTTAATACTTTTCGTCAAAATGTGGTTAACAATAATTCTAGCCCTTCTTATCTTCATTGAATGTGTTGCAGTTGTGTATGTCCCATCGTATGTAGAGAACAAATTGTCCAAAATAAAAAGAAATAAATTTTTAAATATGAAAATTTTGAAAATATTGCAAGTGGTAAGTATAGAAATATGAAAATTTTTAACATTATTATTTAAAAAATTTACGAAAAGTAAATAAATTTTTTTTTTTTTTTTTCCTCCCCCTTTCTTTACCATTTATTCTTAGGTGCAATATTGGCCTTAGCTTTCATACATATGCTACCAGAAGTTATTACTTTATTAAACAAAAAAAATATTAATCTTTATTACACCTTCACTCTAATACTTGTATCAGTAACATTTTTAAATATAACAGATATATTGTGTGATCATCATTTAGAACACAGCTTTGATATTAATGACACACTAGAATCTGAAAATCAAAACAATTCTATTACAAGTTTAAGAGAAAAAAAGAACGACACAAACTATGTATCCAATGATATAAATGAAATAGTAGACTTGGAGATCAGAGCATTAGATGAAAAAAAAGATAAAAGCAACAAATGCAAAAGTAACATTTTTTTTGATGTATTTAGATCAAACACCTTTATTATTGTTTTAAGTCTCTTTATCCATTCTTTCATAGAAGGTAATTTTTAAACACGATTATTCATTTTCATTCTATATTAAGATTTTAAAAGTGAACATGAATATGCATCTCCTGCGAAAGAAGAAAAAAGACTTTGTGCAAAGAGTGTTGCAATACAATCTACACATTTTTTGCGCACAACATAGATAATTTACACACCTTTCATAATATTTATCTAATTTCTTTTTATACGCATCTATATATGAAAATTCTGTACACATATTTTCTATATATATTTCCTTTTTCTCCTTAAAAGGTTTACTTATGGGGAGCTTAAAAGACCAAAAGGCCATTGCAATTGTGGGTCTTTCCATGTTAGCGCATAAATGGGCAGAATGCTTGATCGTGTACAAGAATGTCGTCAACAAAATAGAGGTAAACTAGGACAATGGATACTTTTTTTTTTTTATTCCATTTCGTATTTTATTTTTACTTTCCTTTAATGTGTGTTACACGCCTATACATCTGTATACACATATATGCATGAACGCATTAAGGTGTAAAGTTCTACATGCGTTAATTTTGCATAATTTCTTTTTTCTCAGAACACCTTTTTGGCGAACATATATGCGTGGTCCTTTATACTGTCCTTACCATTAGGAGTTTTTATTGCAATGTTTTCTTTCCCATCAAGTAAGAGCAGAAAGGACACAGTTTTTTAGGATTACTTTATATCATATTATACCATATCACAAACATTTTTTTTTGTTTTTAATTTGTAGACGAGTTTGTGGAAATAATCTTTAGTTCAATTGCTTGTGGCTTTTTCTTATACCTATCCTTCAACGTAATTTACCTTATGACATTAAAAATTTTGAAATGAGAAAAAAAAAAAAAAAATGGTAAAAAAATTTACAACGTATGTCTATTTTTTACAGATGACGAAGGAAATCAAGATAACCAAAAGCAACAAATATCTCATATCTTTTAGTTACTTCCTTGGAGTTAGTGGCATGTCAGCTTTGATGATAGTATTTAACTCTTTTGAAAATGTCTTTGTTGTTTAAAAGGGTGTAAATTATTCTTGTGTAGTCAAAAATTTACGACTTATTAGTGCCAAATTAAGAGATGGATTCTGAACATATTGAAGTACCTATGACTGTTGAGTAACACAAAACATGTTGCACAACTATGTTGTTAAACTAAAATGTATTAATTTATATTTGATTCCTATATTCTCATTTAAGTATCTATAAAGTTATGAATATATTTCTATCATTTTTTTTTTTTGTCTCCGCATGAATTTTAATACACATATCTTCCCATTCATTCTAGTTTACAGGAATAAAACACATTTTAAATAAACATGCACAACAAAAAAGAAAATATAAATATTTGAATTATATATAATTTTTTTTTTTGGACGCATGTTTATTTACACATTTAAAATGTTTTTATGTTTTTTTTTTTGATTCTTTTATTAAAAAAAATATATTTTTATATATTATGACAATGTGAATAGTATGTAGTGTTACCAGCGTTATTATAGACTAAAAAATAAAAAATTTGTTAACATTTAAATAATGTTTTAATATAAATAAAAAATTAATAATCAACTATTGCATTAAGTACTTATTGTACTGTTTTATGATTTCTTTAATTTTTCGGTTGTTCTATAACTGTAGAATGATAATGTTGCAAAAAAGTAACAATTTCAGGCTGCCTCATGTTTATAAATAATTATCATGAAATTTTACATTGGGGAAGGGAAGCATGAACGTGCAGGAATCTAACGTATTTTCCCCAGGTAATTTTAGGTTTTTTTTTTTTGCGCATAGGGGTATGTTTATTTAGTTAATATAACTGTAATAATGTGTCTATAATAAAATTCTAAACGTTCCTTGATCTTATATTTTTCGTATACACAATTTCGAAATTATCATATTCATCTATTTTAATTTTTTAACATATTGAATTTCGTTCTAAGATGTAATAAATTTAAAAAAAGTTATATTCAGCATGGTAACAATGGAACGTTTTCTATTCGTTTCACATATTTTTGGAATAATGTTAGATTCGTTCAAAATATTATTATAATGCCTCCATGAATGTACTTCGGGATGGAACTTCATTCTCACGCATTGTGTATAAGATTATCAAACATCAATAACTTTTACATTTTTCGAAACTCAAATAAGATTTCATATGAATTACGATTTTTCCATTGTGCCAATGTGACCATTAATGTCTATCTGAATATGCCATATATGTTCAGCCCATTTTGTCGTCTTTATACTACAAGATTATTTCTAACTGAACTATATAAAGAACATTTGAAGCGTCCAAAAAATAAAAAATTAGGTTATCGATCTAAGTATGCATAATTTAAACAGATATATGACAAGCATATGTCACCAGTTAAACATAGAAATGCTTAAATGTAAATGAAAGTTAAAAGCCTTTTCTTGTCAGACATAAATAAAAAAAAGTGGGCCTATGTAATAAGCATTATTTTACCATGTATAATATAACTTAAGAGTGTTATTCTTTGAAGAACATCACTTTCGGTATGCGTGTAAATGTTGGAACAAAAGTATTTTAAAAATGCCGTAACTGTGAATTTCAAAAGATTAAGCTTTTAGGGGTGCTGCAAATGTGCAATTACATTTATATGAAATAAATAGTATAAAAAGGCAAGCTGCAAATGACTAATGGTATCACTTTAAAGTTAAAAAATTTCATAAAAATTAAAATAAGTGTTTAAGCTTGGAAATAATAATTCAGGTTCTAATGTAAAAACCTTGAAAATTATTCATATACATGTGAAACAACTGATTATTGTCCATGACATATTAAAATTCCATTATTAAGTTTTCTAACAAGAAAGAAGCTTATAATTTTATTATATTAAATAAGTTAGAAAAAAATTGATATAAAAGGTAATATAATTACTAAAAGCTAAATACTATAAAGTATTATTCTTTGAATTGAATAGGACAATGTCACATTTTTCGTTATACACACTCTGAATGAAACATATCCCCGGAAGCATTTAACATATATTTTAAAGAATGGAAGAAACTGTGAAAAAAAAAAAAAAATAGTTTTGTTATGGAAAAAAGCAAAAAAATAAAAAGGTTCATAATTGTACAACACTATTTTATTCATTCCACAAACATAGTAGAAACGTTCGTGTGATGCAACATCAACTAACATGATATATCTTAGTAAGACTGTTAAACATGCATTTCATCAAAAAATTAATGTATTAATCTTAAATAAAGTTACATAGAACAATGAACAAATCTTATTTAATGTAATGTACTTATGAAACAGTAAATTTTAGTAACAGGAAAGGAAGAAGAGTTAATTATTTAATTTATATAAAGTATATAATATAATACTAATTGTTAAATAAAATTTAAGCATAAAGGATTAATTAAAAAAAATTTATACATTAATTAATTAAATAATAACTATATAAACTAAATAATTAAATATATTTTATTAATTAAGCAATTAATTTAGTTTATGAACACATTATAAAATTAATAAATAAAAAATAATAAGGCAGAATTAATAAATTAATATTAATTTAATAATAATATTAAAAATATAATTATTTATTAAAATTATATAATGACTTTATACTTATAAATAACTAAAATAAATTAATAATATATATTAAATA
>NC_020399.1:329045-336216 GCF_000321355.1 Plasmodium cynomolgi strain B
AATTAAAATATATTTAATTTAATATAATTTATATAATATTAATAATTAAATTAATTTAAATAAATATTATTTTACTAAATATATTTTTTATTACGTTATAATTAATTTTATTTAAATTCATTAAATAAATTATTTAATACATATTTAATTATAATATATTAATTATTTAATTTATTTAATTATGTTACATTAATTATTTTATATTTATTTATAATTAAACTATTTATATATTATATTATATTTATTTAAATATTCATATATATATTAAATTAATAAGCACCTAATTTAATTTATTAATTTTATATATTTAATATGTGTAAAATATTTAATATATATGTATTTATATTTATTTGTGTAAATTTTAATTTGCTTTTGATTTATTAATATTCTTTTAAATTCTAATAATTTTTAATTATATTAATATATTTATTTTTTATTTACATTATATATTAATTTTGTTTCCTTATATTTCACGAAAAATACCGAGATTTTATAAGTCCATAAACGTTTAGAGCCTTCCTTATTTATAAGAAAAACACAAAATTAATTCTAATGAGTTACACCCTTTATTAAAAATATATTTATGTTTTTAAACTTGATCTTATGTATAGCTATTTACCTTTAAACTGAAACCAACCCTTTTATTTTTGACTCCTTTATTCTATATCATTCTGTTTTACACATAAAGTATTTTTAAATCGTTCTGATTATTTTCCTATATGTCAATTTTTATATACATGAATAGTACTAAACAACTTCCTCCAAGGAATGTAGCACTTACAGATATGTCTTTTATTAATGTTTATTACACCCCTTTTCATTATTTTCTATGAGCCATTTTTTTAGATTTTTACGATAAAGAAAAACGCACACATTGATATATGTATAAACCCCGAATCTACAGTACTTATTAAGATTCGTTTTTAAAAAGTTTGAAAAGGTAATATATAAAACCCGTAACACCATATGAATTGTCGTTTGGAAAAATGTTGTTTCGTTCAGTTTATCTTTTTTAGTTAGTTTAAAAGCATAATATTTTATAATTTTAAACAATATTCCTCAAAGTTCCCAATGTAGGCAATTATAAAATCATTATGTAAAGAATTTGTGCTATTTCTCTTTCATAACCCTGTAGCTTTTAGAATGATTAATACATTTTTATAACATTTCAAAATTTTTGTTTTATAGAAATTGTGCTTTTTTAAATTTTACAAACCTTTCACCATTCAAAAATTTATTGCAGTGAATTTAGTATGTCTACAATTTTGCTTAAACACTCATTCTCATATTCGTATATATTACCAGCTATACTTTTTGTAATTCCCTCTTTGCTTAAATATTTTTAAAACTATATGGCATATTTTGCGTCATTTGTATCGTATACAGGATAGCACAAATTTCTATCTGCTTTTACATAATAAAGCTTACTTACATTTACTAAAATGTAATTGTCCTTTTCCATATGAACGCATAATTTTTTTCTTTCACTTCATGTTATATGTTGTCATATATTTATCAAGTAAAATAACAATGGTATTTTTTAATTGTACACATGTTTTGCAATAATGCGACGCATGAAACAATGGAATTACACAATATTTGTGACGCTGTAACACCTTTTGTTGCGTACTAGAAACCCAGGTAAGATGTAAATTTGCAGGAAAATATGCGATTAATTCACATTCCAAATAATTATTCTACATGTTAGTATGTTCTTACTAAAGTGTTCAAACCCCAAAATATATTTCTTTTTAAGCATTAAAATTAATTGCCAAATGGAATTAACATAATTGAAAAGGATAGATCATCCCAATAGATTGTAATTCCATAGTATATTATTTAAATGTGCAAAAGGTTGAAGTATATAGCAGAGACAATCCAAAAAATAATAAAAACCATGTTTTACAAAAGGGAGTGACAATATTTGTAAGAGAATGCACATTTTATTTTTAACACCATCGTCATATCGAAATTTACACTACTAAACTTTATTATATTTTATACATATGATCATCTAAAAAGAAACTTAAGCTTGAAATGTTATACATGATAAGAAAGTTAGCCATAGTTATAATTTAAAAGTTTTTCAGGAATGACAAACATCTTAAATAGTACTACATATTATAACCTTATTCAAATGTTTTTGTGGTCTCATTAAATGTATACTGGCTAAAAAATGAAATTGTCACAATGTAGTAAAAGTGTTTTAATGAAACATGACAAAATTTCAAATACCTAGGTACAACTGCCACTATTATACAATTTATGGAATGAAAAAGGTGTCTATTATATTTTTTTCTTAAAAAAGACTCTCAAATGGACCAAAATAAAATTCCGTGCATATGTTTCTTTGAGTATCACATTTAATGTATCAAGTGCACAAAAAATACACATAGCGTTTATTGCAATATCTTTAAAATAGTAAAGGGTAAATACTTTTATTCTATTCACAGCGTACAAAACGGTTCATGTTAGCCAAGGTTTTAAGGAAGTGGGATATCGAATGAACCAACAAACTATGTGACATTGAAATTGCTAAAGATTGTTAAATGAAAAGACTTAAAGGTATTATTAAAAAATTTGTGTATGTTCATCAAAGAATGGAATGCGAAATAAGCGTTCATGTAGCCGTTTTCTAGCAAAAATGCAACAGAGTATGTAGCAGAACAAACGGTTATGGTTAGCTGTCTGTAATGTAAATTGCTTTAAGAACGAATGTGTATTGATCTAAATTTTTGAAAATATTTGAATTTATATTTAAAAAGGCACATCGCATAATGTATACGTTAAAAATAAATTGAGAACAGTTTGTCAATATTTACAATGGGGTAGCGCATGTTAAATTTCACAAAATCACGCATTTAAAGAACCTATGGAATGTATGTTCTACATTTCAATCCCATAACCTTACGGGCCTAAATGAGCAATATTAAGAAGAGAGCTGCATGTAATATAGAAAAAAATTATAAAATTCAATCGAAATATGTAAAAACCTTATGCATGTTGTAAATAAATTCCTATGTTAAACAACAATGCGTGCGCAAACCTTTTTCTGTTCATTTCGCATTTATAATAACTTGTAAAGAATTATTGCAGTAAACAGAAGAAACCTTTTATATTATCTGCAACTGATATGTTATTGGAGAAACATAAAAATATGATTGTGTCTATGTTTTTTACTAGCGAAAATAACATTTTATTTTTAAAATTTTATATTGGACAATTATGTTGTAAAGGTTTATTTTTAGCAAAAAAGGGGATGAAGAAAACGTTTGACAAGAAACAAATAGGTACATGGTTCATTACAGAATAACATCTTAGGTATCTGTAATTTCAATGTACTTAGATATGTGTATAATTTTTTTTTTTGCGTATACACTATGTTTTTTATAAGCTGTCATATAAAAAAACAAGCACATACACATATCATCCAATAAAAAAGACATATTTCTACCATAAACTTTTTTAAAATATTTAAGAAATGGGAATGGATGTCTAATGTATATATTTGTAAAAATGTACAGGTTAATTTTAAGCTTCATACAACAATTCCTAGAATTGTTTTAAAAATAAACAAAAATTCTTATAAAAAATTATATTAAAAAAATTTACAAGAACATATAAAAGTAGCAAAACATTTACAATATTACTAAATTTTTCTTCATTTCAAATATAATTCTGATAATGAAGCCTAAATGGGTTAATTCTGACGAAATTGACACAATGGAAAATTTTTAATAAAATCTGAATTTTTACAACATATATTTTTTCTTTTTTTTTATTTCTTCATTTTCAATTTTTAAAAGAATTCTGATTATGTTTTAAGATTATCATATTCACAAAAATAAAAAAAAACTAAATTTCAATTTAGCTACTGGCATTGCCATTTACATTTTCATCTGCTGTGTTGGCTGCATTTTCTTCTGCGGGAGCTTTTTTTTTGCCTCTTCTTCCTCCCCCCCTTTTAGGCTTTGCCTCTGACGCCGCTGATTTTTTAGTTCCTTCATTTTTATTTGTACCAGAATTTTCTTCTTTATTATTTTCCTTGTCTACACATTTCTCCCCATCACTTTTATTTCCATCATTGGACACATTTTCATAATCCTCATTTTTGCTTGTTTTAGCATTATTTGCCTTTTTACCTTTTTCAACTGCATTCTTCGTTTTCTTAACAGTGTTTGCTGTTTTTTTTGTTTTTTTGCCAACTGTTTTTTTTTTTTCCTCGTTCTTTTCCTTTTCTGAGCTATTTTCTCTAGCTGAGTTACTGCTAGGAGATTTATAACTCTTTCTAGATTCACTTCTCTCATCATTGCTTTTATCTTCTTTTTCTTTTTTCATTTCCCCCGAATTGCTTCTATAATTCGATCTTTCAGAAGAATTGCTTCTTTTTCTTTTTCCTTTTTTTTCATTACTCGAGCTATTTTCTCTTTTCAGACTTAAACTCCTCTTCCTATCTTTGCTTCCACCACCACCTTCGCTCAAACTTTTTCTACTCTTGCTTCCATCATCTTCACTTATGCTTCTTTTCCTACTTCCACTTTTGTTACGGCTATTATTTTTTCCACTTCCCATTTCGCCATATTCACTTGATCTATCACTTAAATTGTCATGCTTATTTTTTTTCTTTTTGTAATTTCTATCACCACTTCTATAAGAATTATTCGATCCACTTTTGCTCCTTTTGTCATTTGAGCTGTAACTTCTTTTATCTTGGGACCCGCCTGTCTTTCCTTTGCTTTTGTCTTTATTATCACCTTCGCTTTCACTTCCAGAGTCGTATTTATTATTTCTTTTTGTGGGTGAGTTGCTACTATATTTGTTGTGCTTTCTTGATCTAGATCTATTTCTTGAGGCTGATCCTGATTCGTCACTATATCTACGTCTCTTTTTATGTCTGGGACTGTATTGATCCTCTCGATGTCTTTTCATGTATGACGAAGCTCTTCTATCTCTTCTAACTTTAATATTTGTAACATCGTCATAAACTTTAAATTCTGAGCCATCAAATTTTTCAATTGCATATAGCATATCGTCACGGTTAATAAACTCCACTACACCTTTTCCACGCTCAATGTTAGCATATCCTACATCACCACACTGTCTCATGGCATCTTTTAAATGCTGCCATTTGCAACTCTCTGGCAAATTACTTATAATAATTCGATGTTCCGTTCTTACAGGGGGGCCATTTCCCTCTTCTTTTTTTCTATACTTTCCATAGCTGTAAAAAGGAATAAGAATAAGCAACAAAATATAATGCGCCATACGTTTTATTAACATACATTCTTTGAAATATGATCTTAAAACAAAAGAATCAATTTATACCTTTTGTTTTCTCCTGAATATTCAACACGCAAACGAACGCCATCATACTTATAACCATCTCTTCTATCTATGGCGTATTCTGCATCTCTAATAGGGGAAAAAAACGGGGAAGATAAGGGAAATTTTAATTTTGAAACATATAAATGAGTAAGAAACGTTGGGTGTACATTAAAATGATGGCCACGCATAATCGTTTTTCGCAAAACCATTCAGTAATGCGCACAATTAATATCTACAAAAAAACATTTCGCTCTTTTATCATTCTACTATAGGAATGCACAATTTTGTGTGCTATTTATGTACATAAATATATAGGGGCACATAAAAATATGGTTAAGCAAAAACGATTTCACACTCTTGTAAAATTCAAAATGCAATATGTCATTTTTTACTTAAACATAACTTGTGCGAAATAATGATAATGGTAAAATAATAACATTTTTATTAATTACTAAATGATACTCATTCTAGACGTAAAAACCGTGTACAGTTTACGGTGCTCTTTATTTTCATCATTCACAACTTGCGTACGCATGGACGGCTTAAATGTTTCTTAACGGTCAACAAGGAAAGGGCGATCCCCCAAACGCAATTCTCCAAAATGGAAAGTACACATGATTACGTATATATACGTAGCGCAAATTGTGAAACTAATGCATGCCCATGTGTCCACTGAAATGAAGACCCTCCCACCCATCGTTGATGCGTCATTCCCCGGCAAGTGTTCTCGAAAACTAATAACATTCAACGTCATTACAACTTACTAGGATGAAGTTTGCAAGGATATATGTGCAATAAGACATGTCACGCTTTTTACACATATCTGTTCATAGGTGCATGCGTATACATGTCTATTTACACATATATATAATATACATATGCGCGTTTTCCACGAATTTCTGGCATTTTCGCTTTTATCTCATTCTTACCTTGAATCGAAATAATGAACGAACGCAAACGAATAGGGTACGCCTGGAGCTCTGGGTTTTTTTACATCGATATATTTTATACGTCCAAACTGAAAGGGGGAGACAAAGAGGGGGAATAAAATCTGTTGACAATCGCGCATGTGCGAAGTTTACGCGGTACAATTTCTATGTCCACGAATATGCTCATTAAACGCGTTGTTCTTTAAGTACATAAAATTATTAAAAAAATATAAAATAATAACAAAGTAGTGATGGCACAATTTCGAGTAAGATGTGTGTATACCTTGCCAAATAAATCGTAGACCTCATCCTCTACGACATTTCCTGGTAAGTTTCCCACATATATGCACGAAGAAGTTCTGCTGTATCTGGAGGATTTATAACTCATTTTACTAATTAAAATTATAGCACATTAAAATGGATGTTCTTGTCAAATTAACTCTGCGGCAGCACTTTTTAACAACTTGCTAAAGAAGATATACACACATATATATTACTGTAATGCAAGGGGTTCTGGCAAAGGGGGAAATAAAACGAACACAAATGACAAAGTCAAAACGAGGGGAAAATACCTTTTATATGTTTATTCATACAATATAATCATACATACACACACAACAAAACAATAAGGAACAGAAATTGCGCAACAATTAACCCCTGAATCCCCTAAAATTAAAACTACCCATACAACGTGTTTTTATAATGTGCATTTTTTTTTAAAGGACATAACACACATGTATTGTCGTTTTCAAAACAGGACGCTTTTCTTTTTAGCACACAAAATAGGAACGAGCGCAAAATAAGGAGGTCTACCAGTTTGATAGTCACAATTGTTTTACAGAAAATGGTACAACAAATGGGGAATGCATCATCTGTACGAATGCGTGTATATATATATATATATATATATATATATA
>NC_020399.1:336296-341643 GCF_000321355.1 Plasmodium cynomolgi strain B
TATGGAAAGGGGACAATTTTGTTTCTTTGCGCTTGCTTATTTTTCAAATATGGGTGATATATACTTTGCAAAAATAAAAAAAAATTCAAAAATGGTTGTACAGCTAAATGCATATACGTTATGTATGTAATATATACATGCGCTTATGTCATGGAAATGTAAAAGAATATATACAAGTGTACATAAATGTCGCATGTGAATATGTATGTATAAATGCAAAATAGTACGGCAAAAACAATTAATATACAATCATTTTTAGCTTGAAATTACATTTTCCTTTATAAAAGCGCAAAAGGGTATGCATACATGTATATGCGCAAAATGCATATTGCAATTTTCATAAATTTGTTCTTTTTAAAAAAAAAAAAAATCAACTTAACAATTGTTTGTTCAGAGAAACGTGAGTTAAAATTAACACAAAAAGGGATATTCAAAAAAAAAAAAAAAATTCTCTCAAATGAGTAAATATAAACATATGTACATATCCTCGTATGAAGTTTACATGTGCGCAAAATGCATACATCCGCTTAGGGGTTTAATGGATATGTGTATGTCACCGCTCATACAAGTAGGATTACTCTTCAATGATATTTCATTTTAACGTAAAAAATGTTAAATGTTGAAAGAGTACCAATTATTCGTGTAAATATTTCTCCAGTTCAAAATGTAAATTAAATTTTTCTTTTTTTTTCGTCCGCCAAATGTCTGTAAATACGGTAAATTCTGTGTGACGGGCGTGAATGAAAAAGGAACAATAAATAGCGGTTGTGTTGTATCAGCGTTTGAGCTTGGCGACAAGCTGGATTTATCAGCCAGGACGAGAATCACTTTAAATCAGCATTGGTGCATTCATTGGCGTATGCATTAGCGTATACATTACCGTATGCAAACATATATGTGCATACAGAGCGTACAAACGGCACATTACATATGCATACATGTACATTTGCTCGCATTTTTACGGATGACTGCGCTTTATTTAATTTGCATGACACCATGGGGGCGACGCTCGCGCGCTAATTGGAGGTGTAAGAAATTTACAAAAATTAAAAGAGTTATTAGAGTTAAATATATCTCTTAAGGCAATGCACAAAGGATACCGCTCAGCGCAGGAGAGAGAGAGAAAAAAAAAACACATATAAAAGGGACATAAATAAAAGAACGAAGTGGAATTAGGTTGATGTACACCACCTTTTTATGTACATGTGCTTCTTTTGTTCGAAAAAAGGAAGGAGTACAACCGTGTATGTGCATATGCATACGCATACACATGCCGATCTTGTGAAGACGCAAAGCAGAACCCCCTTGGCCGTTTTGCGCTGGACACGCATGCACACTATGCATATAAATGCGCTGCATATTTTATGCCCATGCGACAGGAGTGCTTTCACACGGGATAAACACCAAATTGTTGTATCTTGCAAACCTTTAACCCCTTTGTGCTTCTCGTTGCACATATTAACTCTTCAAAAATAACGAAGAATAATCTACTAACTGGTATGAAGCTTTACTTTGAATGTGTAAAGCTAAGAAGACACACAGAAAGAACTGATGTGTGTTTCCCTTTTGGGGGAATTTATATCGTTGACGCAACAATACCACCAAAGAACGTACCATTGGGGGATTTCCATATGTTCGCTAACATTTGCGGATAACTGAGAGTACACGGAAGGTGGATCCTAACCAGTGCTAGTTTTGTCTGCACCATTTATGCGCGCGCTTGTGCCGGCATAAATTAGGTAAACACGTCGAATGTTTTTACCTTCGTCTTTTATGTTCATTTTTAAGGCGCACTGTGCTTCTAATGGGGTGGACCATTATTTCCAAGCTTAATCCAAATAAAAAAACTGTAAACGTGGAAAAGGCCATGTCTAAGTGCATCAAATTTAATAGCCTTCTTTTTGTGACGACTTTTTCGTCCTCCCTCTGTTTGGCGTGAGTGCGCGCCATGAAAGTAAAGTCATTCATGGAGACATTTAAAAATAACCAAAGAGATAATTTTTTTTTGGTTTTAAAGCACATTACTGTTATGATATACCTCACCATTTTAATCATTCGAAAAAAAAAGAAACTTTTGCACCGCTGGGACGTGTGAAGAGAGTCCGTTCGGGGCAGCATTTCATTCGAATAAATTGAAAACATAAAAGGTGCGCTCCCTTTGAGGGAATGAACATGGAGGGAGTCCGCCGTGTGTTTATTTCACCTCAAATGGTGGTGTAACAAAAGGGTGTAAGCATACAAGCAGATATATGTATGTATGTATGTATGTATGTATGTATATGTTCGTGTGATGCGCATGCACCCTCGCACGCAAAAAAGGAACAGCCGCCGCGATGCGCTTAGCCGTTCCCTAAGAGGCACTCGGATTGGGAGTTGCGAAGGGGAACTCCCCTCATATCCACACCAAGGCACGTGTGCAGGCTGGGATTAAATACTCGCCATGTAATAAGCCCTACTCGAATTCCTCAATTTTAACATAATTCCTTTCGCATATTTTCTTCAAATTGTGCACGTCCACTGATTTGGGTCGTTCTAATGGGTACATTAACCCCCTAGATAGTACCAACTGGGACATTACCCCGATGGATCTAGAAAGCGCAAAGAGGACAGTGTAATATTCAGGGTACTTAATACCGTAATGGTGCAGGAGAGAACCACTATAGCAATCGACATTTGGGTACGGATTTTTGACCTTCCCGGTGGCAGACAGAATTCCTGGTATTACTTTATAGCACATTTCTAATATTTGTATTATGGGGTCATTTGGAAAATGTGCTAAGGCAAAATTTCGAAGGGCCAAGAAACGAGGATCAGGGACTCTCAACACAGCATGGCCATATCCAGGGATAACTCTTCCAGAATTGAGAAAATCTTTGGCATACTTTTCAATAAATCCGTAAGTTAGTTCTTTACCATCGAGTTGTTTTTTTATATCCAACAGGAATTTCAAACACTCTTGATTAGCTAATCCGTGTAAAGGCCCTGATAAGGCAATAGCACATCCTGAAAAAGCTAAGTAGGGATTTCCTAAGGTACTTCCAATCAAATGAGATACATGGGCACTTGCATTTCCCCCCTCGTGATCACTATGTAGAAGAAAGTATAATCTTAACAAATCCTTTACTTCGTTATTTTCAAATCCGATTAATTTTGCAAAATTAGCTGACCAATCAAAATCAATATCTAGGTTCATCCCTTCTCCCTTTTTTATATTATTATCTATAAAAGACCTTTTAAAAATATATGCACACACAACTTGGATCTGTGCAATTAAAGAAACAGCGTCTTCCAGAATATATTTCCAGTAATCCTTTTTTAATATGCCCTCAGAATATTTTATCTTAAATAAGGACAAAGATTCGAGGAACGAAACGGTAGACACTAACTGACTCATTGGATGTGTGAATGTAGGAATGCTATCTATAAATTCAAAAACGAATGATGGCATTTTTTTAGCCCTACAGTATAACTCCCTTGAGAAAAGCTTCAAGTCATCAACTGCTGGTATTTCCTTTGTTAATAAATACCAAAGCATAGCTTCTGCCATGGGGTATTCACAGTTTTCATCCCACTTTGGAAAGTCTTTTAAAATTTTATCTACAGTTCTCCCTCTAAATAAAATTCCTTTCCTTTTTTCCAAAATAGACGTATCGGTGATTAACGTAATGGTGTTCCTCAGCCCCCCAATAACATTATTTGGGGTACAAATCGAGATGGGGGTGTTTGGGTACGTGTGTATAATTGTTTTTAATTTTTCTCGCGTCTTCTGTATACAGTCATACGTTTTCTCCTTCAAAATAGTCATAATAACTGATTCTTCGTTATCGATGCTGTTGATATGTTTTTTCATTTTGGCATAATTTTCTAAGTATAAGTTTGATTCATTTTTACTATCACTTGAGAAGTGCAGACCGCTGTTTTTATTCACCGTCTTCATTCTTACAGCTGATGTCATTTGAACATTGGAACAACTGAAAAATCCTTTTTTCTCATTTCCTACTTTTGGTTCCTTATTATTCGTACATATTTTCTCATGATATTTTCTTTTTTCCCAGTGACGCCCGAATAGGGCCTCTAGTCCGCACCTTCTCATCGGCACTGCGTCACGACTTGTGTTGCATCGTGTGTACCGGCTTGTGACGCCTTGGATTGTTATCATTATGGACAAATGGTGTATGTGCTTCGGGGAAAGCTTTCACACGTGTGCGCATGCAACGGTTTGTGTGTACCTCTGCGGGGGATACGTCTGCGGGGGATACGCCTGTGGGTCTTTTTTGTTTTTTCTGCCACCGCGGCGTTGTGGTCAACTGGGGGCGGTCAAATTGGGGAGCTAACAAAAAAGAACATTAAAGTGGTGTGGCGGTGCGGCGGCATGACAGCGCGATTAAAGAAAGCCCCTTGGCCCCTGACTCCCATGGTGTACACATCGACGCATGAACAAATGCCCACGAAATTAAGATTGAACCATTCTGGTTACAACAGTAATGGCGGAGAGTGGTGTGTATGATGACCACAAAAACTTTTACCTTTCGAAGGAGGAAGTTGGGCACACGCGTGAACCTCGTTTTAAAGGGCAAAACGGAAATTTGCGTTGCTATCATGTACAAACATGTGTGTTATATGTGCAAGCGCAGGTTTGAAAATGTTCCCTTGAACTTTTTTAAAAGAAAAAAAAATATCATACGTTTCGCGAAGGGTTTGTTATTTTTCCCTACTTTTTGTAAATCATTTCAGCAATTTTTTTTTTTTTTTTTCCCCAATTCCTTTTAAATGAAAATTTGAAAAACTTCATACGTCCACGTGATGATTTTTTTTTACTTCTTTTTATGCTCAGAAAAATTTTTTTTTTTTTCCCCCCTTTCTTTGCATGTATATTTCACACTCCTGAGCTATGTGAATGGTTGAATTCACATTTTGCAAAACATAAAATTCGCAATTCGCAACAATCGCGACGAATTATCCTTCTCGTGTTTTGAGCACGTTTTTAAGGAAAACCGCACGAAATGCACTGTGGGCAGGTGCTCATACATATGTCCACCCTGGTATACTCCATTATTTTCCCCACATATGTAAAAATATATATGCACCCCATAGGTTACCTACATTGCATTGCGCGTCACGGGGACGAAAAAAATAAACGTCACGTTAGGCAAACTTTCCATTGGGCGTTGAGGGGTGAAAAGACGAAAATGTATAAACCCGACCCCTGGGGGGGGGGTCTCATCCTACTTTTGCTATTGATTTGGTTGGGTCTGCACAAATGGGTGAACATACCAATTTGGGAAAATAAAAAAGCAAAAAGCGAAGTAACCTAACCCTTTCGTGGGCTTTCAAAACTTGGTTCATT
>NC_020399.1:341743-358029 GCF_000321355.1 Plasmodium cynomolgi strain B
TTTTTTTACGAGTAATGCGATGTGGGTAAGATAACATCGTTTGGTGAAAGGGCAAAATGCGAAGAATGAAAAAATGGGAGAGCGCTAAAAAAAAAGGAAAACGGCATGCTCAACAAGTTGGCACGCCTCATTTGTTGCTTTGTTGCCGTATTAATCCACTCGGCTTTGCCACCCAAATAAACATACAAAAAAAAAAAGAAAAAAAAAATTACAATTTACAGAAAAGTTCATATTTATGATCCCCTACTTCCATTTTTCGAGAAGGAAAAATCCCCTGGGGGAAAGTAAAATGGCGGCAGAATCAAAAGCAAGCGAAAAAATGGAAGATAAGAAAACGCACCTATATTTGTGCCACCCGGGATTAGCAAAAACCCCACAGGGCGAAGGCCACGACCGATCCGCCCTGCGCCGCACGAAAATTCCAAACGAAGTGGGCACTTTTACGAGGAAGCAAAAAATGGAATCATTTTTTCGACGAGCGTGAACCCCACCGCGTAAATGCGCATAACTGCGCACAATTGCGTAGCAGGATGACAAACCGAACAAGCATTTTCAAAATTTCGCGTGACACTGAAAGGAAGTCACAAGAGAGGGAGGTTCATCAATCCACATGTACGCAATTTTTAAGTACATGTAGAATAAGAAGAGGTACATGGATTAGCTCGATGCAGCTGCCCCACCCACCCACGCAAATGTGATCTGATGAAGGCAGGAAAAAAAACACGCGCATTGACAAAATGGGGAAGAAAAACAAAAAGAGCAAAGAAAAACAAGAAAAGATAAAACTCAAAAAAGAAAAGCAAAAGTTGAAGTCCTTGAAAACGAAGAAAAAAAACGACAACAGTGGCAACCATGACGTGTTGAGTGACGCAGATTTTGAAACCATATGCTTGTATTACGAAAATTTAAATAAAAAAGATAAGTATGGACATATAAATGTGAACACGACAAGCAACAACACATTTGTGGAGTGCGAAAAACCCAGCCCCAGGTCCAACTGCTCCGTCACGTTTATTAACGAAGAGGAGTTCCTCCTATTCGGTGGAGAGTACAATAATAACCACGAACTGGTGGCTTACAACGACTTGTTCAAGTACAATGTAGTGAAAGATAAGTGGAAGTATTATTTCACAACAGGTAAGAAACCCAAACCGAGATGTTCACACCAAGCGGTTTATTTCAATAAAAAGTTGTATATCTTTGGGGGAGAACTATGCACGAACACACAATTTTTTCACTACAACGATTTCTGGTCTTTTGATATAAAAAATAACACCTTTGAAGAAATAGAATGCAAAAACAAAAGAGACGAGAAGCCCTCCCCAAGGAGTGGGCATCGAATGATTTTATGGAAAAGCTCCATAATTATGTTTGGAGGCTTTTTCGATAATGGAAAGTCAGTAGAATACTTTAGCGACCTATACATGTACGTAATCAGCAGTAACAAATGGGTAAACCTAACCAGCATATATGTGGACTGCCTGTTTAGGAGATTAACCCAGGAAGATGGAGCCAACACTGGAAACTCGCTAAGCACAACGAAAAATGAAAAAAAGAAAAAGGGAGATAAAACAATATCACAAAATGTGAAGAACGCCTTTTTTAAAAACTTTGATTTAGATTCCTATATGCCATCTAAAAGATCCAGCGTTAGTCTATTCACCGACATGAAATTTCAAAGAGTCTATATATATGGAGGGTATGCTCAGATAAAAAACACTTCGAGGAATGCCATCGGGGCCTACTACAATGACTTGTGGGTTGTAAATATAAGCTACACTGGGGAAGATAACATCCAGGTCAATTTTAAAAAACTGAAAAAAAGTATCTTTCAACCATCCAAGAGAATTGGGTTCAGCACATGTATTTACAAAAACTCGCTAATTTTATTTGGGGGTGTTTTTGACAAGGTGGAGAATAATAACACGAACAAGGCGACAACGCAGACACAGAGTAGCACCTCCACCGGGCTTAACAATACTACCGGTAAGGTTTCCTCCTTGGAGGAATCACTCAACATACAGTCCATTTTCTTTAACGATTTATACTCGTTTGACATGAATAAGGAGCACTGGTCCTACCTCAGCTTGAAGGGAAACAGCGATGTCAGAGAGATCAACCGAAACGGAAAGGAAAATAAAAAAAAACGAAACGGAGAACTCAACCCGGATTCCCCCTCCGGCGGCAGCAGCAGTAAGCAGCTTCTACCGGGGGACCAAGACCCTTTAAGCAAAAGTACAGAAGGCCGATTCGGCGCCTCCAAGGATTCCGCGTCGGATGGCTACGATTCCAGTCGCTTCACCGACGGAGACAATAATGACGACGAGTACTACTCCAACTTGTTTGTCTATTTTGACGAAAATGGAAATAAAAAAACGATCAAGATTGACCAGGAAAACGAGGAAAGCAGAAGTGGTAACGAATCGCACAACGAGAAAAAGGAATTTCACGAGAAGTCCCCAAATGGAAACTCCCATGCGCCAAACGTGAATAAAGAAAAGGGCACCTGGACAAACCAAGTAATCGACTCGCACTCGGTGTTTATGCAGTGCGAGCAGTCGGCACACGCGGGCCTCGCTAACGTCGTGGGCGATTCGAAAAGGGGAAAAAAGGGGTTCGAAAAATGCTGCATTCCAAATGGCGATCATGATGACCATCATAATGGGGGCCACCCCCCTGAGGGAAGAGACGCACCAGGAGAGTGCGCGGGGCAGGAGGACCACTCCGCAGTGCACGACCTTTCCGCGACGAACGACCCTTCCGCGGCGCACGACCCTTCCGCGGTACACGACCTAACCGACTCGGACTCCGACTCTGACACCAACGAGGCAGACAAAAAAACCAAGTTCGTAATAAACGGCGTGGAGCCCATCGGCAGAATCAACAGCCACATATTCGTAACGAACAAAACGTTGCACCTACTTGGTGGTATGTATGAATACAAAAATAACGAAATAATGTTAAGTGATCACTGGAAAATTAACATTTTCAAAAGAGAAAAATGGGAACTAGTACATAAAGGAAATCTAGATGACATTTATGTGGAAGAAACTGATTCGAGCTCTTCCCTCTCGATAGACGATGAAGATAAGGACGAAAAGGAAATAGAAAATTTGATCATTTCTGATAAAATAAAAAAAATGGAAAATAAAATAAAGGCCCAAAGTGGAGGATTCATTTTTGATGCCAATGAAAATTTAAATGAATTCTTCCTCAGAACAAAAGAGCACTGGTTGAAAGAGCTAAATGTGGATGAAGAAAATAAAAGAAGTAGAAAAGACGCTTTCGTTCTGTGTGAGCAGAAATACCAAGTGCTGAAAAAGTACCATAGGAAAATTCACAAGTATAGGGAATTGCTTTTGGCTGAAGAGTGCGGATCGAGCATGACTGAGGGGAGCTCCAGCGACCTGGGCGAGGAATCCTCTAGTTAGTGAAGCGCTTGTTTTGCAGGTCTGCAGTTAGTTAAGCGGCTTGTTTTACAGGTGTAACACCCGATCAGTGGCAGCGGCTTGTTTTACAGGTGTAACACCCGATCAGTGGCAGCGGCGCCACGATACCCACACCACATAGTCGTCTTGATGTCAACTCTAGGAATTTTCTTCCCTATAAATCGTGTGCGCGTTTTACGTTTTTCTTTTTTTTTGTTCTGTTTCGGTTCACGCTGCGCAATGCACAATGCGTACTGCCTTATGACCGCATGACTGCATGGCTGCGCCCCCTCCCCTCGTTACTTCACCAATTAACGCTTTAATTTTAGCAAATGCTGCGTTTTCATCAATTAGGGTTACACTCTTGATGCACATTAAAAATGTGGGCTGAGAAAGTACCCACACACAAACACGCGCACGTATACGTGCATACGTATAATAAAAAGTAAAACGATTCGAATTAAAGAAATAAAAAGAAACGACGTGCCTTCCCATGTGTTTAGAAGTATAGGGATGCGGGCCGTCTACAGCCCCCAAACAGGTTAGCCACCCTCGTAGCAATGATTAACGTTTTTCGTTTAAGAAAAAAAAAGAGGGGAAAACCCCAAATGGCAAACGCGAAAGAAACGAAGAGGCAGCTGAAGTCGAAGAAGCCGACGCTGAGCGTACCTTTGGACGCATTCCCCGCTTTGGATGTATCCTCTAGCCCCGAGGGCACTCCGACGGGAAAATCCCTTCTCGACTGAGATCATTCATTGTTAACAGCGCGCACAAAAAAAAAGAAGAAAAGAAGGGGCAAACATATTCCTTCTGCGTTACAAGTTCGGTTTGTAAAACGGTTGTTGTTGTTGCTGCTGTTGTTATTGCTGTCGTTGTTGTTGTTGGTGGTGGTGGGTAGTTTAGCTTTTTTTAAAATGGCTCTCGTCATGGAGTTGCCCCTATTTTTCTTCCCCCGCCTCACTTCCTGTCGTAGTATATATAGTCCATAAAGAGCGAAAAGGCCAAGAGCATCATCTTCCACTCGGGGTTCTTCACCTCTTCAAAGTTGAGCGTATAGTTGTCGATGTCCCGTTTTACAAATTTCAAGAAGGGAACTTCCTTCTGCAAATGAGCGACCTTCTCATTTGTTTTTGCATCTCGCAAAAAAAAATTGCTAAATTTAAAAGGACCACATGGACAGGGAAATAAAATACTAAGCTGGCAACAGGTGTCATCCATGTATATAATCTTCCTCATAGCAGAATCATATAAATCAAATTTATATGAGCAACAACTGAAGGGAGCTTTTATTGTCCCTATTAGCTCCTTATTATTATTGTTTGAAAATTCATACATTTTAATCGTTGGTCTATTTAAGCACAACATGGTACACGAACAGTCCTTCTCGACCATAATGTCAGGCCGACTTAATTCCTTTCCATAGGTCAATATTTTCATATTTATGGGAATACACATTTTGGGAAAACAGTTCCTATTGCAGCAGTCTGAACTTTCGATGGCTGTGAATTTAAGCAGTTCGGTGGATGCGTCCAGCACTAAGTACCTATTGTTAAAGTCTAATTTCAGTCCCATGGCAAAATCAGCTAGAAATTCTCTGTCATCAAATTGTTGCTTGATTCTGCAACTTTTCAAGGGGGCCAGGATGCTCTTCCAGTCATTCGTGAACATTTGCATTTGCTGCTGGGGCGGGCCCATGGGGTATTGGTGCTGGTAGTTGTGCATATTTGGGTATGGGTAGTTGTAATTCGGGTTGGGCACGTTAGGGTGCGGCGCATTGGCGCCGTGGTTGTGCGCAAATTGGTTGTGCCCGTGTTGGTTATTCGCATACTGGTTATTCGCATGTTGGTTATTCGCATACTGGTTATTCGCATGTTGGCTATTCGCATACTGGTTATTCGCATGTTGGCTATTCGCATACTGGCTATTCGCATACTGGCTATTTCCACCCTGACTGTTGGCACCCTGACTGCCGGTATGTGGCTTGTTTCCCCCAGTTTCCACTACACTTGACGCGTAAACGGCATTCTTAATAGGAACATTCATGAACTGGTTATTCATCGTGACTTCCAAATTGCGATGGTTTACAAGTTTCTGTTGGTAAATGTTGCCTCCGCAGGTTTAGTCCCTGTACTTTTTTTCTCTCCACTTTCGTGCGATTTTAAAAAAAATTTTTTCAAAAGAGTTGCAACTGTTGTGCATGCGTGTAATTTTTCAAATACTCAACTGTCATAAATTATGATTAGCCTTTTACGCGTTACTTTCCTGTTTTTTTGTACCCCCTTTTGGGAAAAAATATGTTGACATGCAAATAGTTAAGCCTCTTCGGGAAAGACTTTTTCTTCCGCAAAAAAGTGGGCAGCTGATGTACGTACGTTGAAATGCGGAAAAAGAGGAAAAAAAATCAACGGGTGAGTATTTTTTAAGCAAAAAATGCAACTCCCTTGTTACGCAGAAGATGCATGGGGTTAATTACAACAATGCATTTCTGGTTGGTTGTCTGAACAGTGCCACGGCTGGGGGGGGACATAAGCGCAGACCTTCTTTCTTAATGCGTTGTTTTTCCTTTTTTAAAAAAAAAAAAGGGACTTACTCGAAATGGTTTATTCACAAATATGAGGAAGGCAAAACGATTTTCGAAAGCGTCACCTACGTACGTACACATATCCAAGTAAAATAAACAGTTGTAATGTTTCCCAAGAAAGACGTGTTTTTTAAGCGCGCGTGTTGTGATGGGATTCAATAAATTACGCATGTCTGGCTGTTCACATTAAAGGAAAAAAAAAAAAAAAAAAAAAAAAAAAAGGCGCACTTCATGCACACATATAGCTGTTTTTTTTTTTTTTTTTTTTTTTTTTAAATTTGCTTGAACAGACAGGCATTTTTTCACAGCTAGTTTCATTTATACCACTCCACCGCTAAAACCCAAATGAAGTGAAACAAAACAATGGATAAATTTTCCTCTTCGCGTAATTTTTCCTCTTGGAGGAATTTGTTCACCAATGGGATATTATAGACAATTGTGATGTAGAGCGGCGGACTGCACATAGGAGGGGCGTAAAAATGCGTATACGGCTCCGGATTTGCGCGCGTTCCCACGTCCACACGAACAGCTCAACCTCGCTTAAACTCAAAATATTCACACCAGCGCATTTAAAAAGGGAAGAAGAACACCTCTGCAAAATTGTGTCTATTCCAGGAAACCACTATCATTTATTTGACCCCCTTTTGAGACGTGTTTCGCTTTTTACAAAACTTATGTCTTGTTTTAGAAGGTGTGATGTATTCCCCCGGCGGAAGCTTGTATTCGTCCATGTGCTTCCGGCTCACACAGTGCTTCCCCTCCTTTTAATTGAAAAAAGAGAAAACAAACTGTTTTAACTCCTACATTTGGAAAATTGTATATTTGTGCTGTTTCTTCCACTGATGAAGTTAAATTATGCACTTTGGTTCCCCCACCAGTTTGTGAAACAGTGAGGAAGTACGTTGCAAAAGCTGTACAGGTGCGAGCTAAGCTTCGTGAAAGACAGAAGAGGCACCACTGCTTGGGTTGATAACTTACACACATGGTCTCTCTTTAACGGGAATTTTTAATCTTTATTAAAAGGGAAAACAAAAAAATTAAAAATTTTGCGTCGTAGAAATGTAACAAACGTATAGTTAAAAATGTGTGGAAGAATGAGAAATTTTTTTTCCTCTCTTTTTTCAGATGAAACGTTTTTTTTTTTTTTTTTTTCCTCTTTTTTGTTTGAAGAAATATTAATAAAATATATACACATACTTGAAACTAGCATGGGGTTGGGGGGAAAGTGCACTTCCCCTTTTTGACTTCACAACAGTCGGAGCAAAGCTTTTAATTTTTTCACATTTTCCTTTTAATACTCAGGGCAATGTGTGCCCCATACGCTGTGCACACACAGGCGCGTTTTTTTTCGAGTTTACATTTATTTAAGCGTTGAAATGTTGTTAGCTGTGTTGGCATATTTTGAGGAGACCATATTATGAGGGCATCCTTTTGGCATGCATCCCTACCGGTTTGTGTTTTTCTTGTAAGATGTGTGTAACATAGAAGGGGAGGAAGGATGTCTACTCTCCTGTTAAGCGTAAGTTCGATTCGGTAAAAAAAGGAACATTTCATACTTGTAAATTTTTTATAATTTTTTTTTGGGGGGGATTCACTAGTTTATTCGCTTCAGAAGAAAAGAGAAGCAACGCTTTGTTTACTTGCTAATAATATGAGGCACGAAAAAAAAAACAAAAAAATCGGCTATCCCCGAAATGACCAAAATGATGGCACATGATGTGCGTAGTAATGCATGTAGGGTTAAAAAAAAAAATTAACGCAAGCGAAGGAGTAAAAACTGAGAAGAAGTGGCGCGACAACTGGGGAGCGTTGTCAGATGCGCCTTCTTGCCCCTTTGGCGACAGTGTTGGTGGAGAAACATTTGGCACGCCGCTTAAGGCCCTCACACATTTCAAGAACGTTTATGCATCAGGGGTGTGCCTTAGTATGCACTTATACATTAATGCATGGGTGCATCTACACATAGCTGAGAAAATTGCCACCGTTCCACCTTCTTCGCCGCTTGTAAAATTACACACAAAAAGAAATTGTCACATTTTAGAGGAGTCTTCCGAGCATCACACTGGGGTAACTTACCCACAAAGCAGATAACTGCATAGGCAGCAGCAATCTACAATGCCAAGATAAGTAACTAACTTCACAAAGTAGCATTCCTAATTTTTAAGTGAGTCCCACAAAAAAATTCACCTACTTTGGTATACTTATCCTCACCTTTTTCGCTAACCGTTCGGATCGTATGACTACATACTTCTCACATATCCCCATTTCGATGCTTCCCGATTTGAGTCCTACCGTGTATCGCCCAAATGCTTTCCAGTAGTTCATTTTTTTTTTGTAAAAACTTAAAATAAAGGGTAACCAATGTTAGGTGTGCATATAAACAATTATTGCACAGCTTGACGAAAGGGCAAACTTGTTAAAGTAAAAAAAAAAAAAAAAAAAATCGAAAAAATGTCATTTGGTAGATTTTACAAATGGGTTGGAACATTCGGTCAAGGTATGGCAATTTCTTTTTAAAAATGAGGGGGGGGGTCCCCAAGAAGGTGCCTTTCGCTATATTCCTAAAAGCGATTCTGCAAAAGGGGGAAAAAAAAAAAAAGAGAAAAAACAATTCGCGCGAAAGGAGAAGCGAACCTACTCTCATTTTGAGGGGAAACACAAATTAGGAGCGCTATAATAGTAATAATACTAACAGATTGGCAGAATCGGTGATGATATGGTAAAGGTAAGATAACGGAAGATACGGTGAGATGCAATGTGGGGAACCTTTTCCCATAGAGTAGATTCTCGAAATAAAGGACAAGCAGTTAGGTAACCCCTTTCGGGGGAAAAAAACAAAATTTATAGAAGCAAAAAAAAAGAAAAAAAAAAAAAATGCGCAGAAATGTGCCTGGCGGTTGGAGCAGTGGCTGGTCAAAGAAGGGAGCACCTCCTTGGCAGAAGAACAAGGTATTTATCTACCTGTGGAAGGACCCCCTTTTTTTATTTTCTTTTTTTTCCCAGTTAGGTCGCCATTAAAGTTGTTTCTCGTTGTTCGCAGATGCCGGTGGGGGTGTACACAAGCAGTCATGCGGAGGTACACAGGAAGATACGTGTGACACATGTACTGCCTGCTTAGACATACATAACGTGCCCCCACGTGAATGTCCCGCTCCCCATAAAATGCGTCACGCAAAAAAGCTACTCCTTTTCATGGTAGCCCTCTGTTCTTGCGTCAAAATAAAAAAAAAAGTGCCCATCAAAGGGCTTCCCATTAATAACATATTCACAAAGGCTAGCAAACGAGACAAGCAAAATGTTTACCTGTTTCTGCTGGGCACCACCCCGAAGAAGAGTCACAATAAAATCTTCTCATCGGAAGAGAAGAAGAAGAAAAAGAAGATGAAAAAAATAAAATCAATTAATTCCTTATCGGATGAGGATAAATATAACCTCATCAGAGACATAAAGAAATACTGTGAGTGCACAAAAAGGTACAGGAGGCTACCCACTAGGGAAGTGACCATTGGCAACATAAAAATCGGAGGCAATAACAAAATAGCCATTCAAACCATGACTAGCTGCGACACGAGAAATGTAGATGAATGCGTTAATCAAATTAAAAAATGCAAAGAGCTGGGGGCAGATTTAATCAGATTGACAGTCCAAGGGGTCCAGGAAGCAGAGGCCAGTTATCGTATTAAAGAAAAATTGCTAGCTCAAAATATTACCATTCCGCTCGTTGCAGACATACATTTTAATCCCAAAATTTCTCTAATGGCAGCGGATGTATTTGATAAAATCCGTGTGAACCCAGGGAACTACGTAGATGGAAGGAAAAAATGGATCGACAAAGTGTACAAAACGAGGGAAGAATTCGATCAAGGGAAACTATTTATCCAGGAAAAGTTCGTTCCCTTGATTGAAAAGTGTAAGAGGTTGAATAGAGCCATACGGATAGGTACAAATCACGGCTCTCTATCTTCTAGAGTGCTCTCATACTACGGGGATACCCCCTTAGGCATGGTCGAATCAGCGTTCGAATTTTCAGATTTGTGTATACAGAACAACTTTTTCAATGTGGTCTTTTCCATGAAGGCTTCCAACGCGTATATAATGATACAGTCATACAGGCTACTCGTGGCTAGGCAATATGAAAGGATGGCCAACGGCTTGCTATTCCCCTTGCACCTCGGCGTTACTGAAGCAGGGTTTGGGGATAATGGAAGAATAAAATCCTACTTGGGGATAGGTTCGCTACTGTACGACGGGATAGGAGACACCATCAGAATTTCGTTAACTGAGGACCCTTGGGAAGAATTAACTCCATGCAAAACGTTGATTAAAAATTTAAAAAAAAGAATCTTTTATGATGACCATGAGGGGGGCGAAACAGATGGTCGGATTTCTCCCCCAGGGGATACTTCCCCCACATTGCTCACTTTCGAGGAGCACTTTCGAAATTTTAATAAAATGACAAAAAGGAGAGTCGAAAAGAGGGAAGACGTGATGCATGCAGAGTGCACCATCGGAAACGTAGTCACTGAGAAGGAGCTGGAAGACTCACTGCAAATTTTCAAAGACTTGAATTTAGAGCTCGATCAAAATGGAAACCTCAAAAAGGGTGTTAAATCCACCGATATTCTTGTTATCCCCAAATTGGGGGTGCTAAGCGGCAGGTCTTGGGCGACCCTGGGGAAATTGGCAGAGGCGGGCGTGCACATGCTGGCGGAGTACGATGAGGGGGACGTGGCCATGCTAAGTGGGAACACCAATGAGAGTGGATATACTCACGGGATGGGCCAAGTTTCCCGGAACACCCTATTTTATCTCGACCTGAACCGTGTGCAGACCATCCTGCAGAAGAATGAGGGGAAAATCCCACTACACAGCTCCGCAAAGGGGTACGTACTAGTGGTGAACGGGAAGGAAGACACGAATCTAATTGAACAGGTTTTTAACCAAATAAAAGGGAAAAACCCACCTCCCCTATTCTTCTTACTCAAATCAGACACTATACACGAACATGTCATAGCTACCAGACGGTTCAACGAAATTGTGAACTCGCTAAATATAGATCTGCCTTATGTGCACTATGCTAATGTTAACTCGACCAACTATGACGACATGCTAGTCGATTCAACACTCTACGTAGGCACTTGTCTAATCGATTTAATGGGAGATGGACTGATAATAAATGTCACGAATGGGCATATAAAACGGAACGGATACCTTAAAGAGGAGGGAGTTCCCTCTCGAGTTGCACTAAACTCATTTCTCACTTTGAACATTTTACAGGACACACGTGCTCGTCTATTCAAAACGGATTATATTGCATGCCCCTCTTGTGGTCGAACCCTTTTTAACATACAAGAAACAACAAAAAGGATTATGGAGCTGACTGGTCATTTGAAGGGAGTTAAAATTGCCGTCATGGGATGCATTGTCAACGGCATTGGTGAAATGGCGGATGCACATTTTGGTTATGTTGGAAGTGCCCCCAAAAAAATCGACTTGTATTATGGGAAAGAACTCGTCGAGAGAAACATCCCTGAGGAGGACGCCTGTGACAAACTTGTAGAGCTCATTAAGAAGCACAACATGTGGCAGGACCCGTAGGCTTATGGGGGTGGTTCCCATACGTCCATCTATGGAGTCATCGCGGGTGGTGTCAACAACACTTTCTCAGAGCTTCTTGCCCCCCACTGAATTCCTTTTTTGTTAATATTACGCGGTGCGCATGTATGGGGGTTGCATACGTATCGCCGTGCATATGTATTATCGCTGTGCTGTGGGGACCCTGCCTTGCGGCGACCCGATTTTTTGAAAAGTTCCCCATCAGGAGAGTGTATCCCCAAGGGGGGCACGGAGCCAACCGCCAACTTGCAGTACTTCTACCTTTTGCAAAATTGAAAATTTTTTTAAATATGTCTTTGTGTTTATTATTGGTGGAAGGATAGCAATGTGATGATGCGGCCGTAGAGTCACACTACCACATCGCTGTGCATCGCTACACCGTTGAAAGATAAAAAAGGGGCACGCAAAGCGACGCCGTTCGCGAGGTGCATCACCAAGACCAGCGCTCCTTTCCGTGTGCGCCACCCTCCTACGGGTGAAACAACCAGGTGGTCATAATTCCAAATGAAAAAAGCGCAACGTATGTAAAGACGGCAGCTTTCGGGACGTTTTTATTCGCTCGGACCTTGGAAGTGGGAAAAAAAAAAACGGGTCGGTAAAAATGGGGAAAGAACAAAATCCGAGGCGCATACTGCCTCGCAAAGGAAAGGCAACTTGTACCCTCTCCACTTCTTCCATAATAGGTACAAGGTACATACGGTAAGACACGCACCCCGGGCGGGGGAGTAACTCATCCCTCTACTCCCCTTCGGCGCTTACCCATAAATCCGAAAAATCGTAATGCGGAAGGTGTGTGCTCTGCCTGCAACCACTCAGAAGTCTGTATCCACTTGTCTGGGGGATGTACATGATGGGTTTCCTTCCTTCGCGAAAATGATAAAAAAAAAGAAAAAGCAGCGAAACAATGAAGGGTCACCACGATGTGTCCAATATGTGTGCAACTTTCTTGTGGACATAAGGACATACACAAGCGACGTTGCTTTTGAAAGGTTCTCAACTGTCCACAGAAAAATGCCTAATATATTGGCACTTCCGCCACACGGACGCATCATTTTTACCACTCCCTTTGTGGGTTCCATCACACCACGGTTGATTTTTGCTCGTCCCGCAGGCACAGTACCAGTAAACCTACGTTTTGTTAAAAAAAATAAAATAAAATAATATGAACATTCGCAATCTTTTAACGCACTCTTTTTACGTTGCGCCAGCATGCCGGTTCTCAATCCACTTCCACGTGAGGCCAACCTTTCCACGCATACGAACTCACGCACATACGCACGCACCCACATACAAACTCACGCACATGCGCACACAACCACACGCACAATGATGGCGTGCTTTCTCAATTAGGCTAAACTTCGGGGTGGGCCCTTTTTTTTAACCCCCCCTGTGCGACTTGTCATACCTTTTGCTTCTCCACTTTGACGAGGTACGGATCAAGGGAGTCCGTTTTGGGGGCTGGGTCATGAGGCCACCACTGTGCCCAACTCATTTTCCCTCCTTTGTAATGTGGCAATCAGATTGGATACTTCGCAAGCGGCCGTGAAGCACGTTGGGGGGAAGCCGTGTAGGGGAGAAGCCGGTGTGCGCTTCCTTCGCCTGTATAGTTTGCGATATGGAATTCGCGAAATCAGTGGGAATATCCCTATTGCACAGGTAACTGGTGTAGTGACGGTTTAACACTGCTTCGCCTTACCGCGCACTGCTGCTCTTGTGAAGTTTCCCCCCTTTGTGGGAAAAGTTCTTTTCGCTTCAGCAAATCTGCGTTTCGCTTGGCGCGCAGGAATAAACCGCATGTATCTCTACGCGTTTGTGGGATATTTTGGGGGAGCATTTTGCTACGCATTTTATGGAGCATTTTTTTTTTAAAGCATTTTACTACGCATTTTGCTAGGCATTTTTTTGCTTTTTTTTTTCCCATTTGAGTTCCCATCCTCCGTCAGTGCAGCATTTCCGTGAGCGCCGATTCCTTTGCGCAACGCGCGAGAGGGGCGACGCGCGCGCACGATACACATGGTGCAGTTGGCGTAGTGGCGACATGACGCACGACGCACATATGTAATTACTTACATTCAGTGATGACTGACCCGTGTCGAACAAGCAGGCCAACCGTTTATTTCCTTCCAAACTGTGCGGGCACGTTTTTTGACCGAGAATTAGCCTTTTCCCCGCGAGTCACTTATCCCCAATTGGGGTTCCATCCCTTTCCTACCCGTTCCATCGCCTTGGTCCCACTGCTCGCTGCCCGTTCTCTTGGCGAGAGGGAACAGAACGAACGGGAGAGCAAACAAACGGGTGAACAAAAAACGGGTGAACAAAAAACGGGAGAACAAACAAACGGAGCAACCTTTTGTGCCACCCTCTCATGTTCCAGGTGACTTTTAATTTTGCTGTTACACAAAGGAAATACTTGTGGGCTGCCAAAACATTATGGCGTAGTTGCTTACGGCCGATAACTTGGCGGCCGAGGTGTATGTACAAACACAGGATAGTCTGAACGAATTAAAAAATCAAAAGAGTACAGCCCCTCGCCCCAGACACTCCGGAACGTGTTAGTACGCGTCCAGGCCATCAGAACGGGGGGTGGGGGGCGCAAGGAAATGGAAAAGGCGGAAAAAAAAAGTGACGAAAAAGCGGCAAACAAAATGACAAGAATGTGGCAAAAAAGAGGCATAAAAGCGACAAAAAATGACGCAAAAGTGATACGAAAAAATACACAAGGGGAGGGGGGCAGTACGGAGAGAACATCAAAAGGCGAAGTTCCATGGATAACGAACACGCACAGTGTACATGCCGCGAAAAAAGGAAGCTCCCAGTGTGTGTTTGGGGGGGGGCCTTCAATCGAGTGAAGTGAATGAAAAGGGAGGGACCATAAGCCAGGGCCACTCCGAAAACGGCGGGGCAAGCTGCGGTGAAAACTTCGCGGTGTTAACGCTTCAGAGCCCCCGTTGTTTCCAACGACTGGCATTCAGTAAGGCCCTTCATCGAGCTAAGGGTAAAGAAGAAGGATATGATACACGCAAAGAACAAAACGAAAAAGCCCTTGAAAAGAAATTTCTTGTAAGTCCTATACGATTTAAGGTACTGTATCCCTATTTTTCTTAGGTGAGGATTATTATATAAAATGAGCCGGGCGTTCTCATCACATATGCACTTCATTTCCCTCAGAAAAGGATAGTTATCGAAAAACTGAAACTTCTCTTTTTTTCTGTTCTTATAAAGGTTATCAAAAAAATTCATAAGTCCGTATGACAAGACAAAGAAGGATCCCATGAGTAGACCCGATGCGAAGTCGAACGCATTTGAGAAGTACGACGAGCAGTAGAAATTTTTGTAGCGCCGCTTCCTCTTCCATAGATTGTACAACGGATAGGTAAACATCAGGGAGACGGTAAAGAAATACTTGAGAAAAAACAGAAAGGCGCTCTTCTTGTTTGCATACAGCTTTGCGCACATAAAGAAGCACTGAATTTTTTCTCTTGAATGGTTTGGGGTGTTGGGTGGAAAGACCAAGCTGTTAACAAAAGATTCGCACAGGGGGATGTTGCTGTCTGTGTTTTCACAGGGTGGTCTGCCATTGATCCCCGTCCTTTGCATGTTCGTGGTTAAGTGCTCCCCGGAGGTGTTTTTTCCAGCATTTCCGTTCTGGTGGTCGATGTTGTTTCCAACACTGTCACTATTCGCATAGCCTATATGGATGAACTCCGCGTGACCGTCTCTCTTCCCCGTGTCCATTTTACTCGCGTCTGCAAAATGTTCGGCAACTGCCTGGCTGTTCACTGTCTTGTTGTTCACTTTTTGGTTCTTCACTACTTGGTTCTTCGTCGTCCGGTCGCCCACTTCCTGCTGGTCTATATTATCATCATCGAAACTACCGCGTGCGGTGTTCATACTAGAGTCCCTTTCATTTCCCTTTTCGCTTACCCCCGCATCGTCGCCCTCTTTATTGGAGAGAGAATTCCCCTTTTTACTCTCCTCCATATTATCACCCGGCTGTTGGTGCAGCTGCTGATACGTTAGATGATACGGATGCTGTGTGCACTCATCCATGCATGTCTCATTTTTCATGGCAAGATTATATATCCAGTTTATGATCATTTTGTTAAATTTGAAGGGGACAATCAGCAAGATGAACACAATCCCCTGCATAAAATGACCCCCACTTTCGAATGACCTAAACAGTGTTTTTTCCTTGTGTTCCAGTTTTCCGTCCATTACCAATTTGAAAATTAATATGGGAAAGATTAATATGTGCACCACCAGGAGTGCTACTTCCCAGGTCAAGTGCATGTTAGCGCACGTCCGATTCTTACTCCAGCAGAATTGGCACTCAAACCTGTTCCTCTGCTTGTGTTTTTTACTAAACAGGGTTTGCTTCGCGTTGTCCTCCTCCATTGTAAGGCCAGGCTTCTCCCACGCTACTTCCATGCTGCTATCGGGATTAGGATGTAGTTGCGCACATCCCTGCATACTCCCACTCAACTCTGCTGGCGGGCATATATGATTCATAGCCCCATCTACAGGTAGAAGTGACGTATCGGACGATCTTAACGGGGACAGGGGGGGAGAGGAAGGAAGCCTCAAACATACGTTGAAAAAGAATGCATTCAGACGGAGAGCCGCCTTATGTTTGCGCGAAAAGGGGAGGGAGAAAACGGAAA
>NC_020399.1:358039-385975 GCF_000321355.1 Plasmodium cynomolgi strain B
TCAACAGATGCGCAAACAAACGAACAAATGAACAATTACGGATAGATACTCACAGTAGATTTTTTTTTTTTCCCTTATCCAGAAGTTAAGCGAGCTTGTCACAAGAGGGACATTTTTGGGAGCGGATCTATGCGCAAGGCACATAAGGTGGCTGCAGCGTTCCCTCGGGGGGACGACGCGAGTGGTTCCTGAATTGCTCCTCGCCAAAAGTGGGCACCTGCGCGGTTGCTGCGTGGTTGAGGAGAAAATTGACGAGAAGCACTTATGCCACGTGGTAACCTCGTCTCCTAACTGGCTAATCGCCCAAAAGCCAACTGCTAAATCGCCTGACCGCAAAACGCTTCCCCCCTGAAGAGCCCCCGGTTGTGCCTGTTGACTCATTTTTCCCTACTTGCATGACCATGTGAAGGGCAAAAAAAAATGACCATTAAATTATCCCTGTTGCGAAGGGCACGCGTTTGTCAGTTAGAACAAAAATAATAAAATAAAAAAAGAAAAAAAGCGGAAAAGGCGGAAAAAGGAGCAGACGAAAGGGCAGACGAACGGGCAGGCGAACGGGCAGGCGAACGGGCAAACGAAGCAAATACATGGGTCGCCCTTTTCCCCGTGAAGACGCATGGGCCAAAAAAAAAAAGAAGTTACTCCCAGGGGGGGGGAAGTAAAATTCGCGCATATGAGTACACAAGGGGGTAGGGCTCACGGTTAGTCATGAAATGTAGGACATACTGATTCGCCCCGCTTCATTTTGCCTCTCCTCATTTTGCTTCACTTCGCCTCAATTCGCCTCACTTCGCATCACTTCGCATCACTTCGCATCACTTCGCACCACTTCGCATCGCGTCACCGCTCCGCCCCTTCAATCGTCGGCGATATCCAGGATGAGCGCAACGCCGGCGAGCACCCACTTCTCCTGGTTCTCCTTCGTCTTGAGCTTAATATTGGTGACGTAGGTGGGCCCCCTGGAGACGGTCTTATAAACGGGGCACTCGTATACGTCCGTTTCCACCTTCCCCATGCTGACGACCGGCTTGCAGTGAATAACGGGCATGAGGAAGTACTTCTGCTTGGAGCTCGAGTCGCAGAGGGTGTTCTTCTCAATATCGTAGTTAGCGCCATCGAGATAGAGGCCATAAATGTAAGCGCCCTCCTTAGGGTAGGAGTGAATATTATTCAAAGATTTATTTGTGACCTCAATTTGCATAATAATTTTGTCCAATTCGCATTTCTCATTTCTAGAGAGAATTTGTTTTATTGCACTGAAGAAGCTATTAGGGTTGAACAAAAGGGAGACGTTAAAAACTTTGGGAGTCACCAACGGGTCGTTGAACCAATCGGAGAGGAAGCTGATCCGTTCCTTCAGGTTGGCAATCCACGAACACAAGTTTCTGTTACTCGAGTAGGAGTTATTCTTCCACAACTCTGGTAGCTGATCTTTGTACACAGAATCCATCAATGATTCCATTTTTATGTTCATATTAATTTCCCCTTTAATGGCTAGATGTAGCTCCTTTAAGGACTCTCTCATAATATTTGTGAGTGAATTCATTAATGTACATTCTTGGAAGAGGAAGTACTGCAGAGGTGTGATCTGATCGTCTGGAATGGACTTAACCAATTCATCCACATTAAAATGTACGTTTTCGATTTCATTTAATATCTCCGAAAGGATGTTGGCAGTGCGAACTTCCAAAGTCTCTCCAGGGGTTAGTTCCTCCACGAAGGTAGAACTCTCTTGCAGTTTTAACTTAAAAATATTTGTCAACAGTTTGATACTTTCATTTGTTCTGAAGCTCATTTCTGCATGCTGGTTCAGGCCATACAAAATGGATGACTCTGCGACGATTTGCGTATCGATATATTTTAAAATTTTATCATATGCATAGTTACTAGGACTAAATATTTGTACATTTTTAGAAAAGGGGATCAGCTGCATCCCCTCTAGGGACTGCTCCTTCATATAGTAGTTCAAATAAGTCTTACACACTAGCATATCTTTATCATTAACGATATGTCCACCGTACATTATTTCTCCAAAAATATATTTTAAGTCATTCCAAGGAACCTTTATAGAATTTTGGTTGTCTAAATAATTGAAGAGAACCTTTGCACTGTCTCGAAGGTCACTTAAACTGAAGGGGTATTTTATGTTAAACCCTTGAGCACCAAATTTGGCTCTCTCCACAATTATTGAATGGAAATAGCACAGGGAAAATAAAATATTTTTTGTTCGCAAGTCCTTCTCTTCGTAGTCATCCGAAGAAAAGAAGGTAAAAGCCCTCTTCAAATTTTCTTTAAAACCTGTTGGAGCTTCGTTCGTCAATTTTATCGACCTCTCCAAAATACTTATGGGGATATTTTTTGTCACCTCTGATGTTAAAAAGAGACGAAAATTCGGGTGCGAACCCTCCGCAGCATATTTATCAATCACATTTTCTAAAACCAGATTGAACTTTGCCATGAGATGGATATTTTCGAGGACTATCCAATGACCTTCCTTATGAGCTAGCTCCAGTTTAGACAATGCAATCGTCTCCTGTCCTTGTCCCAAAGAGACTATGTGCAAATTAGTGTTCAGAAAGAACTTATTTTTCTTGCCTAGCTGTTCTACATATTTGATAAAGTCTGACCCAGGGGTTAGGATAAATAAAATCGGGGTAGAGTTAATCATAAAATTGTACGATGATTCTAGTGTGTCCACAAAGGAGTTTTTCCTCTCCATGATTTCTTCACTGTTCGGCAATACGTTTCGAATGTACTTCTCCAACGTTACTGTTACTCTGTCCGGTCTCAACGATCTTATAATAAGTAATTTTTTAAAAGAGTTATTACTTAGTTTTTTCCATTCCAGGGGGAGGGTGCATATCTCTGGTTGTATTTCGGAGCACCACTGCTTGAACTTGTGCTGTGCATCTATGTGTATATTGTTGGTTAAACTTTCAAACTCTTTGAATTTTGACAGCACGCATACATTTCTCCAGCAGTCATCAGCTAGCCATTCCTTTAACGGGTTCTGAATCGCTTCTTTCATTCGGGGCGGCTTCAAAAAAAAGTTCAAATAATCCATGCTGAAATCTTTGTCATGAATTTTGTTTTTTTCCAACAATTTGAAGACAAATATACAATTGAACAGCAGCTTGTCCTCTTCCAGCAACCCTCGGTTGATCCATGAGTAGATCGTTTTCCTGAATGAAATGATTAGCTGGTTCATGTGCTCATCGCACAGGTCGTTTTGTTCTTCTCCCTTCCGAGTTGCTTCTTCCGCCTCGTCTTCGTCCGCTGCGCCCGCTCCTCCTCCTTCCCGTTCGACGCCGTCGCGGAAGTACCCCCTCGAGTCTCCCAGCTCGTCCTCCCCCGCGCTGCCCACGCCACGGCCTAGTCCGCGCCCTATTCCGCGCCCTATTCCGCTTCCTATGCCGCTTCCCATACCGCTTCCCATACCGCTCCCCATGCCGCTTCCCATACCGCTTCCCATGCCGCTTCCCATACGACTCCCTATTTTGTTCCCCATTCCCACCCCCGCGTGGACGGCCTCGATCGACTTGAGCAGCAAGCTGATAAAAGAGTCCAGCGAGTACTGATACATGTAGTTAATGTTGTGCATGAGGATGAGGATGAAGTACACGATGGAGGCCTCGTTCGCCAGAGTCCTATACAACTCCCTAGTTTTGTTAATCTCATTCTCCGTCGTGATCGAATCGGCCACTTGCTTCTGTATGCTGATAGATGTATCCTTAGTCGTCTTCAAACTGTTAATGAGAGAAATATTATCGATGATCGTGGTCGAGTCTGCGGCGGACAGCTGGTACAAAATTTCGTCCTCCAATTTGTTCAAAACTATTTTGTACTCATTCCTGTTCTTCACGAGTATCTGTTTCTGTTTCTCCAATTCTGGTTTCTCTATATTAACGATGATTGCTAAAATTTGTTCCTCCAACCCCTCACAGGTAACGCTAAAGTTTATCAGCGTGCATTGGCTGTTCACCTCCGGCTTGAAGTGTGGATTACTCAGCTTCGTTTGCAGAATGAGGTTGAAAAAGGGAGCCTTTCTTAAGCTTCCATTTGAAAGAGATTTACTCATACTCTTCGAATTGGACATTTTTTCGTAATTTTTCTCATCCTCCTGTTTCTCCCTCGGGGTCCTCATCATCGACATTTCCTGAGTTGGGCTATCTCTACCACGCCGGCTGCTACCTCCGTGTTGTCTACCGTTCTGCCTGTTTCCCCTTCTGGGGGTTGACTTGCTGGGTAGCGATTCTTCTTCTTCCTCCTCCTGCTCCAACTCCGCTGCGTCTTCATCGTCATTTTCATTGTCCACCTCTCCATCTTCGTGGAAGCTACCCGAGCTGTGCTCTCCCCGCCCAGAAGTGGCACCATCGCGACCTCCCCCTCCTCCAGCGCCACTCTCATAGAATGACTTAATCTTCGAAACTCTGCTAATCGCATTGGGATAGTTAAACTGCATCTCCTCATTATCAATCTTAACAAAGGTGTCATTTCCCCTCTTTATGAATTCCCTATTGAGAAGCCCATCGATAACGTTATCAATCTCCTCTGTGACATTTTCTATGATGAGGTACCCACCCCTCATGATAACATTCTTTACCTTTGCAATAAAATGGTCACTATTAAATTGGAGGCATGTGATGTTATTTCCTCCTTTGGCTTTTAACCATTTCAGTCCTTGTAACTGTGGGTCGATTAATAGAGGCCACCGATAGCAAGTGCTTACGATGAGAGCATTCTCTATGCTTATCCTATCCTCAGGAAGCTTCTCATTTTTCCAAGTAGCTATTTGTATATCCTGCACCATGATATCAATTGGGGAGGTAATTTCGCTTATAAGTATGTTACTCTTCTTGATTTGTTCAAGCCAAAGATTCTTCCATAATTTGACTCGGAAGGAACTAGAGAAGACCCCCAAGTAGGTGATGAAGGAAGACAAGAGAAGACAGTCTCCATAAATGTATTTTTTATTCGAAATAATTATGGCAATTTCATCAGACCATCTACTATACTCATCCGATAGCATGTTCACGAGATTTTCCGCTCGATTTAATTTGTCCTTAGATTCACTAAAAATTTTTATGATTTTATTTTTCTCTTCATTAACTTCATTCATTTTGTTCCTCAGTTTTTCTACACTGTCTGTTAGTTCCTTCACCTTATTTTCCAGGAGGTTTAATTTTTCTTGTGCGCTGTTTTTATTGTTCGTGGCTTCTTGCAATTTATCCATAAGTGGCTTCACCTTTTTATACACTTCGTTATATTTTACAATATTGACTAGCCAAAGTGCCAAATAGGCACATGCAGAAGATTTCGTTTTCATCATTTCGTAGTTGAAGAATTTCTTCTCAATAAATGGGGTCAACAAATGGACGGTTTCTTCTTCCATATTTTCTGCATCAAATTTTTGCAGTTTAGATAAAAATTGACTTGGATTATTCATAATTTTTTGGGCAAATTTCCACGAATAATTCTTTATCTCCTTCAGGGCGATTAACACAGCGTGCGTAACATCTAGACACTCCTTGGGTGGGTTCTGTAGAGACTTCAATTCCTGAATCGCTGACTTGGTAATACAATTTACAGCTTCCTTTGCTTTATTCATTATGGGTAAAGCTTCACTCAATTCTTTATCTGCTTTTACCTGAATATCAATTGCTTCTCGTGTAAATATTTCTGTTTTTTTTTTCTCCTCATTTACGATCTGCTGCTCTTTATTCGTCACCTCTGTTGCTTCTTTCACTTTTTTTATAATTTCATTCACTTCGATTTTTTTCTCCTCTATATTTTTTATTTTCACTTCTATTTCTTTTTTTAACACTTGTACATTTTCTCTAGTGCTCGTCAGAGCTAACAACCCCTTGTTCAGTCTCTCCACTGACTTTTCAATCTCGTAAGTCTTCACATGCAACAGGTTCTTGTAGAAGTATATATATTCTAAAAAAGTCTTCGGTATGACATAATTGTGTCGATTCTTTTTCTCTAAATAAATTTTGTTCATCTCGTTTGTGCTCGTGTGTACGTAGGCCATGTGTTCACAGATGCTCTTCTTCAACTCCTCCTCGATTTCTAAGTCACTCAAAAATTTGTTTGAAACATTTACAAGTGCTTCATATGGCCATGGTAAAAAGTAAACGAAGGAAAAATTCGATAGGAATGAGGGGAACTTGGTCAAACGGTCTCTATACAAACTGCTAATAGGAGAGTGGGTCACTGCTACTTTGAAATTCTTTTTTATTTTACTTATGTAGTAATTAAACACATCTTCGTTGCTCTCTCCAATGTTTAGGTACTTTATCTGGTTTCGGATGGACGAGAAAATTCCCAGGTATTCATCCTTTGTGAACAAATCGTTACATAACCCCGTGGAGGTTAAGTCGTTTATGTACGGAAGGAACGAGTCGAGGATATTTTGTTCCTTCAGTAGCAGCACGTGTACGTTGCCCGGCTTGATAGCACATTTTAGATGGAACTCCTGTAGGTCTGCTTTGAAATTGCTCAAGTCGTAGTTGTTGTTCGTAGAGATCTGCAACAGGTTAAGACCATTTATGAAGATGCTCAGTTTTACTAGAGACTGCTTACCCGATCCTCCAAAGCCGATCAGCATCAGGTGAGAAATGTCAAAGTCTAAGATGCGACATATCTTGCATATCTGTACAACTGCGTAGTCGAAGAGGACGAGTGGAAGCTCCACGTGCGAGGTGTTGTACTCGCTCAGTTTCTCTGCCAGCACCTCCTTCAGCACGTGGAATTTCTTCACACTCAGGTACATTTTGTCCAACCCGTTGCGCACCGAAATGAACGAAGTGAATATGTTCTTGCGCGGGTCGTACGGGAGGTTAGCAGAGCTGGGAGAGGCGGTGGTAGATGCAGTAGTGCCGTTCAGCCCGTTTGATGCGTTCAGCCCGTTTGGTGCGAGCGCGTCCCCATCGCCGCTAGTCACGCTAGTCATACCGCTAGTCACGCTAGTCACGGTAGTCATACCGCTAGTCACGGTAGTCATACCGCTAGCCACGCCACTCGCGCTATTCGTGCTGACCTCCCCGTCGAAGGCGACCCGGTGGCGACCCAAGTCCTCCAAACAAAACGGAAAGTGCTGCTGCACGAGGCGGTTGAAGATCTGCGTGAAAATCTCGATGTGCTCATTAGACGTCAGCTTATTCATGTACACATGCTGCATCTCGTGGAAAAAAATCATCAAAAATTTGAAGCTCCCTCCATTATACAAATCAGGGTTCGTGCACTTAATGATATTGTGAAATGCCCTATGAATATCATTCAAGTTGAACAGGTAGTGTGGAGCCGAGTTCGATAAATTAAAGGCAATATTCTCCGTAACCCTACTGTACAGGTCGTGGGAAAACGAAATTATACTGTTAAGTAGACCCTTCACTGTGTCATCAAACTTCAGCAAGTGCTGTTTTAGTATAATTTTATACACATTATTGAATGTCTTCATGTTAATATCTTCTATGTTAATAATGTGAAACTTATTTTGGATTCTTTTGTCTATAAGTTTATTTGCATTATTATTTACTGTTCCTATAAAGAGGACGTCGTGGATAAATTTTTTCTCGTCCAAATTCTCCCTGTCATATATCAGCTTGTATGTTAATAACTGTCTTAGGAACTCTAACGTCTGTTGCGTGTCACAGTTATCCTTAGCAGTTATATTCATATCTTCCAAAAAAAAAATGTGCTTCTTCTGATTCGGGGGCCCATATGTCCTTGTGTTCCTTTTCTCCACGTTGTTCTCGATTATCTTTTGAAGGACAAACGAGTTTGTATAATAATTTATGCTTATCGTCGTATGGGTAAATTTTTCTATATTCATGTTGATGTTGTTCCTTATGCACTTGGTCTTTCCCGTTCCGTTGCTTCCATAGACGAGGATTGGCTGGTTCCTATGTAGTGAATACTTGATCATTTTCTCCGTGCGTATCAGCTCGATCGTGTTGATGTACAATTCATCGTAGTTGTGCGGCAGCATGCTTTCGATGTAGTTGTTTTCGCTTTTTTTCTTGTGCTTGTGCTTGGCACGTGGGCGGCCCGCTTTGCCTTCTTCGCCCATCTCCGCTTCTCCCGTCTCCCCCGCTTCTCCCATCTCCCCCGCTTCGCCCATCTCCTCCGCTTCCATCGCCTCCTCCGCTTCTCCCATCTCCTCCGCTTCGCCCATCTCCTCCGCTTCCCCCGTCTCCTCCGCTTCCTGCCCAAAGTTCCAGCGCATCCTCTGCAAAAACAAAATGTCGCTGTCCAGGTATTCACTCAGGTGCTTCCACTCATTGTCGTAGATATTGTAAGCATAGTTGCAGCAGTAGTCGCTCCCCATCTTCACTTTCACACTCGACTTGACATTATTGTTGAGTGCATTCCTTGCGTTCATTAGTTTGTCCTCCACGATTAGGTTGTTCAGCACCCACATGTATGAGTTCATGAAAAAGCTGTTATAGTAATCTTTCAAAATTTCATAGTTATAGTTTATTTTGTTTATCACGTTTTTTTCATCTCCGTTGTGTGGGTCTTCCCTCGTGGGGTGGAGCTCTTCCGGCTTGGCATTTCCCCCCTTTGGTGTGTTCCCCCCGTTGGGTGTGTTTCCCCCCTTTGGTGCACTTCCCAGACTGATCGCTTCCCCTTCTGCGGGAGGGGGAGACCCCTTCCTCTCCTCCATCGCGTCGTCCTCCCCCTGATGATTCTCAATGCTCCGTATGACCTCGCTAATATATTTGTCATACTTAACGAGGAAGTAATCGATGTAGTTGCAGATCGATTTCACAATGTCTAAGTTGGACAGCTCGAAGGCAAACTTGCACTGCTTCCTGAGCATGTCGATATTCTGCGCGTAGAATATGTTGAATAGGTAGTAAAACTCCGTTTTGGCCACGTGATTTTTTAGGAGGTTGATCCAAGAGCTTATGTACAGCTTGTAACTTATGTCACCTCTGTTTATGTAGAGGACCCCCCCTCTGCTGACTGTGGCGGGCGAGGCATACTTCATGTTAGTAATTTCAAAGAACAGGTGCATTTCCTTGGTGAAGGGTATGCGTTCATTGCTCACCAGAGTCAACACCTTGTTATCATCCATTACAGTGTTCATGCTTTCTATCCACTCCGCATCGATGTTGCCATCCAGCAGAAGGACCTTATGTTTGATGCTCTCACTGTAGGGAGATATATTCCTCGACATTTTCCTCATTATGGAAGACAGAGCACCGTCTACCCACTCGTTGTTTTTGTTTAAGTAGCCATACAATTCGTACGACTCGATCGACTTAGGGTTAATAACCTCATGCAAGCATTTCTCGTTGATTCTGTTCAGGGTACTTAATAATATTTGAATAACGCTAGACTTTCCACAGCCGTCTTCTCCTAAGATGAATACGCAGTGACGTACATCCATCAAGTCTTTGAGCTGCTTTACCTTTAGGATGAAATTGTCATCCATTTGGAGGTTGGCGTCCCGGAGGCTGCTTCGTATGGCCTCGTCGAAGCTCACAACGCGGTGTGCCTCCCCCTCGGCGCGGGGAGCCACTTCGTGTGGGGAGGTCACTTCGTATGGAGGTGTCACTTCGTGTGGAGGTTTCACTTCGTGTGGAGGTTTCACTTCGTATGGAGGTTTCACTTCGTATGGAGGTGTCACTTCGTGTGGGGAGGTCACTTCCTGCGGGGAGGCCACCTCCTCAGGAGATGTCACTCCGTGTGGAGGTGTCACTATGCCATCCCCAGGGTGGGGGGGGTCCGTCCCCTCCACGCCAACCTCCTCCTGGAACAACCCATCCCCACAGTCCACATTCGGAAAAAGGTCATTCACAAGCCCCAGAAAAATGGGAATATCCTCATGAGTAATTTTAGGGATATTAAAATCTTTCAGTGCCTTCATCAGAATAACTTCTTCATCATAGTTGCTGTACTTCCTTTTTAAATTACCAGCCTGAATGAGTACCACCTTAACAGCACGCAGTCCCCAATCGTAGTGAATATTCTTCCGGAGTAGTTCCTTGCACAGCTGATACAGCTCCACAAATTTGTACGATAGTTTATTTGCCTTAATAAACCCAAAAGACATTAACATATTTTCACATATAAATTTGATATCAGGTACAATCATGGAACAGGACCTGAACAAATTTTTTAAGTTTTCAGGTAACTCTGTTCTCCCTGCATACCCTGGATTCATGGTAATGAAAAATCCACATGTCTTCTTCAAAACAATTTCATCATCGATAAAATGGAACATAGTTTTTTTTTCTTTAATTGCATCAAAGATACACTTAATTTGTGTGCTAACCACAGACAGCACTTCTATACTTATCCGATTAAATTCGTCGAAGCATCCCCATGCACCTGTCTGAGATAGTCCGATACAAATCTGAGACATGTTAAAGTAGTTCATTTGATTGCTACAGTTGAATATAAATATAGCTATACCTATGGCTTTGGATAGATCCTTGGTCGTTTCTGTTTTCCCCGTTCCTGCAGGACCCGCGGGGGCTCCTCCAAGGATCAGGTTCAGTGCCTGCGTCAGGGTTATGTAACACTTATCCGTCAAAGGAGTAATTACCAACTTTCCTGAGTTCCCAATATATTCATACAGATATTTGGTCCTAAAATCACACAGCTTTATTTCGCAGGTGTAGTTGTTTTCCTTCTTATCGTAAACCCAGTAGTACTTTAGCTGTGCTTGCCAATCGAAGGAAGTCCCATCTGAAATTTTTTTCTTTATAAAAGAAATAATAACATCTCTCGTGTGTACGTCCAAAATGATCAAGGAGAGTAACTTAGTCCTGATGTTACAATCCTGCGTCCTTTCCACTAACTTAATTAGCTTGTTTATTCTCTCAATTAGTATCTTCTTGTACTCGACGAATGCTGACTCGTTTCCATTTTCCAGCTCATCGAAGCATTTATTAATTTCGTCCGTCACAACTATTTGATTGCATGTACATACCACTTGGCTGATAAAGTTCGTTATCATCGTCTCGTCTCTATTTTGTTCGTCTAAATTTTCTGAGCAGATTTTTGCCTTCTCCAGGATGCTCCTAATAGTTACCTTTAGGTGTGTTTCCAGGTCCTTGAGGTAATTCTCCACATTTCCCTTCAGCGCCAGCTCCGTGGGGAACTGCAGGTGTTCGTTTTCGATGCTGTACACCCCTTTGGCGGTGAACTCCGTCGTAGGGGGGGAGGCACCATGCAGGCGCTCCCCACCGTGGTGGGTCTTCTCTCCGAGTAGCGGCTCCCCAGCCGCGTCCGCCACGTCCGTCACGTCCGTCACTTCCACCGCTCCCGCCGCTTCCTTCACTTCCTTCACTTCCGTCACTTCCGCCACCCCCCCAAACTCAATCGTCTTAATCGCGTTGAACACATCGTTGACGTAGGGAAGGATCTTCATGGGGTTCTTCCCATTGCTGAGGATATCCAAAAGGGCGATGTTGGACAAAAAGTAAAACCGAGGAAAAGCCTTCTTCTTCTGATCCAAGTAGTCATTAAGGGCCTTTTCACACAACTCGATGTTTTTAAAAAATTTTGTCAGCACGTAAAATAAGTCCTCGTTCAGGCAAATCTGTAACACGTTCTTATGCTCATAAGCGTTGAGAATTATTTCCTTGTACTCATGTTCGATGTTGAAAAACATCCTACTTTCCTGAGGGAGCTGCGAATGAATATCTTCTGAGTTGAGATAAATCGGTTGTAGCCTCTCAAATTTGTTCAAAAATTTTCTCCATATATTTATCACCTCATCGATTCTTTTCAAGTTCTCCTGTGTCTTTAAAATGGTCTCCTGAATGAACAAAATATATTTCTTCTGATTTATGAAGAACAGGATCTCGGACGTATGCACGTCCACAATTTCGAGTATCATATCCATGTTGGTTATTTGAATGTACGAGTTTTTCTTCAAGAACTCAAAATTCATTTTTCTCCAGATTTGGCTGATTTCTCTGATTTTGTTTTCAATTTTTTTTTCCTTTTTGGCTTGCTCCATCACTTCATGCACTGCGTCCACGTGCTTGTACAGTTTCAGGTCGAAGAATCCCTGCAGCGTCATCTCTTTGTACTTTACCTGCTGGTGCTTCTTCGGAGCACTCTCCACCATGTTGGCACTCTCCACCACGTTAGTACTCTCCACCATGTTAGCACCCTCCACTATGTTAGCACCCTCCACCACGTTAGCACTGTCCGCTACGTGAGCACCCTCCACCACGGCAGCACTCTCCACGCTCCCCGACAAATTCATAATAATGCTCCAGTGGCGATCGAAAATGCAGTCGTTGTTCAAATCTACGAGGAGCGGCAGGATGGAAGAAAACTTCTTCAATTCCTTTATGATGTGTTCATACACGGGCATGGTCTTCAGCTCGGATAGGTTCTTTCTCAAGTACTGTGAAACAAAATCGATTAGATATATGTTTCCATTCACATCGATGTCTGTCCACACCTTCCTCTTTTCCTCGTCCATGAAAAATACAATGCTGTTAATAACGTCCCACAAATTTTTCATCTCCTTCAATTTGCTGTCCAACTCGTTCAGCTCATCAAACACCGTGATGTCCAACTCGAATAGAATCTCCAACTCGTTGTGATACTTCTGCTTGTCCCTATACACTTGGTAGCTTTTTCTATACTCGTTAATTTTCTCATAAGGGTTACCCTGCATGTCCTTGGGAGCATTAGGCATATTCTGCAAGATGCCACTCTTTAGCTTCTTCAATTCATCCTTAAACAGCTTGATCTCCACTTTGATATTTTTAATTTCCTCGTTTTTGTACTTAATAATTTTCTCCTTTATTTCGTTGTACTGTATCTCGACTCGCTCCTTGTTTCGCTCGATTTCTTCCAGCACTTCGTTGTGTTTCACTGTTATGCCTAGCTCCCTGAGGGTCTCCATTATTTCTCTTGTTTTCTGAAAAATCAGGGGGATTATTTTTCTACTCAGCTTCACGCTGCGCAGGTTCCTCATCAGGTTGTAGAAGGCGTCCTTCTTGCTCTTCGCCAGGGGGGCTATTCCGCCGGGCGCGCCGCTGGCGGCAGTGCCATCTGCAGAAGTCACCCCGCCTCCAGAAGCAACCCCGCCGCTGAACTCTGCCACCCCATCTGCAGAAGTCACCCCTCCGCTGAACTCCGCCATCCCGCCGCTGATCTCAGCCACCCCGCCGCTAATCTCCTCCACCCCGCCTGCACGTGGAGCCCCCTTCTTGCCCGGACCGAAGAACTCGCTCACGCCCGCGGCCCTCAAGTTTGTCAACACCCCCTCGTAAAAGGCACTCACGGCGTAAATCACGTCCCGCACGAACACCTGCAAGTACTCACTATACATCGAAATGTCCTTCTGAGAAAAGTTAATCAATTTTTCAACAAAGAGCTCCGAGTGAAATGCCACAAAGTTTATGACCTGATAACTACGCAAATGATGGAAGCTACTCAACTCGCTCTTCAAAGACAAAATCAAATTCTTATATGCCAATACGTTTGGGAATAAATGTGTAATGTTAATATTGATCAGGGTTAACGTGTCCCGAAAATTATTGTTGAATTCAAAGTAAGTAGGGAAAAGAGACACTTCATTTTGAGTCTTAAACTGGAGGAACTCCTTCTTAATGTCCTTCTTGCAAATGTGTTCATACTTTTTTAGACTTTCTATATACGCATAACATCTATCAATGGTGGATTCGAAATATTTTTCAAGACAACTTTTATTCCTATTAATCTTTAAGCTGAGTAAAATTTCATTCACGTAATCTCCACTCTTTATATCAATCCTTTTAATACCAGAAAAGAGATTCATAAAATCATCTAGCCATTTGTAGAAAATGTTTGTAATGCTTAGAGATTTTTTACATTTTAATTTTAAGTCCAGATTGAGTTTATGATCTACGAAATTTATTTTGATGGTGAATAATGGTTCGTTTTCTCTCTCCGCATTTCTCATAATACTGTTCAGATTTGAAAAGAGGTAGTTAACTAACTCGGTGACCCTATCCGTAACTATACTGTTTACAAACTTTACATAATTTTTCCACATAGGGTTATTCTTCTTTATCTTTAGAAGATCAAAAGATTGTTTCATGCTCATGTGAATGTTCTTAAAATCGTCCATTAGCTTCCCCTTCAACAATGCCATATTGTTCTTATAACTGTTCAGGTAGTTATAAATATCTTCATGCTTCTTTCTCCTCTCCAGGATTGGTTTTCTTGTCCAACTGTTCGTCACACTTAGGATAGAAATTAAGTTGCTATGTACAGAAGAGATGTTACTAAATATTTCTGTCATATCTCTATCCACCATTTGAATGTACTCGAATATTTGTTCCTGTGTCCACCGCAACTCAGTCACTCCTCTCAGTAACGTGTTCTTCACACTGCATAGTTTCTCATGAAAGAGGTCCTTCTGTACACCCAATGTTTTAGACACAATATCGTTATACTTTTTCGTAATGCTGTTGAGCGTATGGATGAACTCCTTAAACCGGTTGGTGCTATTGTAAATTTTCAAGCACTCCTCATTGACGGTCAAATTGTTCAGGTATAAATTTTTCACGTTGCATATGAAGAGGAAAATATGTTGATGGAAATTCACGTAGAATAACTCTCCCTTTTGCTTAAATATAGGTTCGTTCAAGAAGGTGTTCACAACGTCTATCGTTTCTGTGAACCATTCCTTGCTCATGTTGCTTATGTACTGGCTGATCTTCGTTGTGATGCTTCTGTACAGCGCGTTTATTTCTTCCGTCTTCTCATCTTTGAAGTTGAGGACTTTGATAATTTTTCGCAGCGGGAAGTACTGCTGTTCGATTCGCTTCAGCAGCGACGTGAAAAGGTTCACCACTTCGCAGAACAGGGGCGCGTTCTGGTCGATGTGCAGCTGGCTCAGCTCCGCCCTGCCACTATCCGCGGCGGAACTGGCACCACCCATAGCCGCGGCGGAACTGCCATCACCGATAACCGCGGCGGAACTTCCACCACCGATAACCGCGCCTGAACTTCCACCACCGCTTACCCTGCCAACTTCCCCTCGGCGCTCTGGGGCCTGCTCCAGGAAAACGGCCCTGTTGTGCGCCACGATGGTCATATTTTTGATGAACAAATTGTCCACCAAAATGAACTCCTTCTTGAGGTCCTCACAGAGAAGAGAGGCATGTCGAATGAGCTCTACCTCGATGGGTCGTAGGTCCCTCAAAATTAAAAAGGAGTTTAGCAGTTTGATGTTTTTCTTCAAATCAGTGTCAAAGGAGTGAAGAAGAACGCAAATGAGTCTCTTATTTAGTTCCTTTACCTTGTCCTCAAAGTGGTTGTACTTGTTTATAAAAATCGTTTCTTCGTCACTCATTATTTCGTGGTTAATATCTAGGAAGCTTTCATTGATGGAGTTGAACTCTCGTAGAATGGTATGAATTTCTTCTGTTAACTCCTTTCCCTTGTCACCAGGAATTTCAATTTTTTCCAACTTCATGTACGTTTGGTAAATTTTTAGGTATTCGATTAGGAGCCTTAATTTGTAAATGTACAGACTGACGGAGGGGAAGTAGGCACACTCCTGCTCAGTTTCATCATTCTGTGCATCCCTCGATGGAGTACTCCACCCGCAGGATTCACTCAAAGAACGAAGCTTGTCATTCTTCTCACGGTACATCCTAAAGAGGTACAAAAAATTCAGCAGAAAATTCAAAGTCCCATACAACTTGCTCTTCAACACATCCACACAGTTGTAAATGGAATTGATAATTTCTGGAGTGTTCATATTTTGCTTGCAAGAATTTATAAGCACCCTGGAAAGGAAATCAAACACAAATTTGCAGTTCTTAATTAAATACTCAGACCGATTCAATGACAAAGACAATGCATGTACAATCGGAGCGACCAACACATTTTTATTCTCAATTTCTTCTCTGCTATTTTCCAATTTTTGTAAAAAGTGAATAACTGGCTTCAAATGTGTATACAAATCGAGCACTTCCATTTTGAGATCCACAATTTCTCTCCTAATATTTTCGATAATGTTCTTATAGCTGGAATTTTTCTTCCTTTCCAAAATGGTGTGTACAATCTGCTTGAACTTCTCCTTCTCTATTTCGCTATACAAAAAGTTGATGTCTTCATTTTTATGTTTCAAACAACTCAAAAAATCTTCACAGTTTTCGTACTTGTTCTTCTTGTAGTTTACAAAATTACGTAAAATTACGTGGTAGCATTTGACGAAGTGTATTAAGTATTCTTCCACGTGGTTGATGTCGTCATCCTCTACTTCCTTCTCTCCAGATGGCAACAGTGGCAAAGTCAATTTTTCCTGTAACTCTCCGTAGATAATCCTCAAGTTGAGCAAAAAATTGTTAAACTTTTTTTTCATTTCCTTCAACAAAGAGGAAGAATTGATTTCGTCATTTTTGTATTGGAAAAAAAAATTTCCAAAAATTTCCTCGTCACATTTTCTGCATCATTGTTCATTTCGAGAAAGAGTGGCTTTTTACTTTGTGTCGTTTTGTAAATGATTAAATATTTTTCATTTTTTTTTTTTTTTTGTAAGTCTAGAATAGATGCGTAAAATTTGATGGTATCCTTTTCGTTAAATACAAATAGACAATCTTCTTCGCTTTGCGTGAACTCGTTTAGAAGCTTCACTGCGTTTTCATCTGCCCGGATGCTGCTGAGCGCTCCTTCCTGCAGCCCACCCCCCTCGGGGCTGAAAAAGGCCACTGCGCTCAACAGCACTTCCTCCGCCTCTTCGCTCGGCGCGCAGTCGCCGCCGTTCTGCTCCTCCGCCTTGCTCATGGGGGGGTAGCGCAGGTGTGGTGCTGGCTTACTACCGCGTAGTGCCTCGTATTACCTCGTAGTGCCGCCTATTGCCTCGTAGTACCGCCTATTACCTCGTAGTACCGCGTACCACCTCGTGTGATCAATCGGCACCACTAACCGGTCGTAGCTAATCAGGGCGATGTCGCGCCTCGAAACTGCGCTGTGTGACCGCGCCGCCTCGCTGCACTGCTCATTTTTGGAGCCCGTCCCCCCGGTGCAGGGTCGCACAAACGGGCACGCGCCGTCAACCTGCGAGCAGTGAAAACTACTTGCTGATCCACAAATGCGCAAACGTGTGCATGTCCGCAAGCCGCGTCACCCTTGCATTTTTTTCCCTACAAAGTGTTTAGTCAATTTTGTCACCGTCTTTTTTTTCTCACCAGCTATGTGTTATTCGGTCGTTTTCTCCGCAGGGCGTTCTTCCTGCCGCATCGCATCGCATCGTATCGTATCGAATCGTATCGTTTTGCTTCGTTCCGTTTCGCTCCGCTCCGCTTTGTTTCTTTTTTTTTTTTTCCCGCTACACACATATGCTCCTCACGGGTGTGTCTACTTCGAGCTACCTTTGTATCCTCGTGCGAAATGAACCCATCCCATTTTCAGCCCCTCGATGAAGCCCTTTTTTTCTCTCGGAGCGGTGTGCATCATAATCTCCCTATGCGCGACAAGCGCCATTTCGCGTCCATCCTTACGGCTTCACCGCTGAGCTATACACAAATTGGCAAAAAAAAATGGGAACCCTTAGGAAGCATGTCGTATTGACGCATATCCCCGACGGGGGCTATGAACGGCATGTCCGTACATACTTCCAATAGTATACACATATTTCTAAGCAAAACGGTTTAGAAGTGATACAATAAAAAAAAAAAAAAAAGGGACTATCCATATGGCTATTCAAACGTTCTGGGATCACACACACCCCTCCCCTCTTTTCGATTCACTTATACACACTAATGGGTGAAGTTTGGCAGGGAGTTTTCTCCCCCAGCGTAGGAAGGGGACCACCCTGCGCGGAAATATACATTCCATGCATTTGCTCCAAGGGGATACATCCCCATCGTGGCTGATAGATTTACTAATGAGAGGCATTCCTCCCCTGTTTTGTCCTTCCCCCTTTCCATGACGCTGTCAAGGTTATGTGACTCCGTCCAACACGGTAAGCTTTGCCCCTGCCAAGAGGTCTATCCTTGCTACTTATTCGCGCAATGAACATTCGGTTTGGTCATCGGCCGTCTACACGTGTGCTTTCCTAAGGTGATCTCCACATTTGTCTGCACAGCGTAATGCGTGAATGTACCGTTTGAGAGGATACATGAGGATGACCCACCAAGAAATCAGCCCATTCTCGTAATTTCGTTCCTTGCAATTCCACCCATTCTGTGATCCTCCCCCTGTATGTTCCATTTTCCTGCAAAGTATTTCACTAGCGTGCCATTTTGTCAAAATGGGGGAAAAAAAAAAAAAAAACCAAAGTTCACTTCTAGTTAGCTAAAAAAAAAAAAATTGATTTGTTCAGACGATTTTCAACAGCGCAGCTAACTTGTTCACATAGTTCATATTACTTTTGCAAAAAAAACCACCGTTGTGCACAATTTTTGGGCAAAAAAAAAAAAAAAAAAAAATGACCTGTTCATGTTGTTCAAATTGTTCATATTATTTTTGGCAAAAAGCCACCTTGTGCGCAATTTTTCGGTAAAGAAAAAAAAAAAAGCTAGCAATCGAGGATGTTCCACAGTTGTTTCGAAATATGACAAACTTCCGCACAGGGAAGGCCTCCCCTATTTTTATCCCAAACAACGCGCTGATATCACAGTCGACCCAAATAACGTCGCGAAGATGAATTTGAAAATAAAGCTACAAAAGAGGAGGGGAGAAGTGAATACATGCCTGTGCATCGGGCTGGACCCGGATGAAGCTGACATAAAGTCCTTCATGCAGAGTGAGAAGCAAAATGGCTACCAGAGTATCAAAAAAAACCTAAGCAATGATGATAGTAGTAGCCAGGGAGGACTGTTCGCCCCACAAGTAGGCGGACAAATGCTACTCGCAGAAAACCCACCAAAGGAGGCACAAGAAAAGGACGAATTTTTTTACTTTTTCAGTCACTTCTGCTTTTACATAATCAATGAGACGAAGCAATACGCCCTGGCATACAAAATGAATTTCGCCTTTTACCTCCCATATGGTTCCCTCGGAATAGACGTCTTAAAGAACGTATTTGATTATTTGCACCACCTTAACGTGCCAACCATCCTTGACATAAAAATGAATGATATTGGCAATACAGTGAAGCACTACAGGAAATTCATATTTCACTACTTGAGGAGCGATTCGTGTACAGCTAACATTTACATGGGTACCCACATGCTACGAGACATCTGCCTTGACGAAGAATGCAAACGATATTATAGCACCTTCGTACTAATTAAAACGACCAACGCAGATTCGCACATATTTCAAAATAGACTTTCCCTCGATGGTAAAGAAGCGTATGTAGTAATGGCAGAAGAGGCACAGAAAATGGCCAAGCAGTTACACTTGGAAGAAAATAATGAATTTGTTGGCTTCGTTGTGGGTGCGAACTGCTATGATGAAATAAAAAAAATAAGAGAGCTTTTCCCTGACTGCTACATCTTAGCACCAGGGGTGGGTGCCCAGAATGGCGACTTGCGAAAAGTGTTATGTAATGGTTACTCCAGAAATTATGAGAGAGTGCTCATCAACGTTGGGCGCGCCATAACGAAAAGCGGTAGTCCGCAGCAGGCGGCCCGGGAGTACCACCATCAGATTAAGGAGATCCTCGCGGAGCTCCAGGAGTAACGCACGTGCAGGTGTAAGTTCGTCATTGTGGGAATGCCTAGAGGTGACTTCTGCTCCAGTCCCCTGCGTGATGCACACTTTGGTCTGTAAATTTTTCCCCCGTTGGGGTATTTTCCCCGATGTGGCCATTTCCGAAGAGGCACCCTGCGTTACGTGGAAGTCCCACCAGTTGGCGAAATAACGCACACATTTATTCCTCCACAAGGACATGACCCCTCTGCTTTGCAGGCGTAAAAAAATATCCCAAGTGGGAAAATGGAAAAAAATTCCACACGCGCATTAATTTGTTGCCGTGAAAAAAAAAAAATAAATAAATAAAAATAAAAAAAATATTAACAGGTCATGCGAAAAAAACGCATAAACCAATTTTGGCTGTTTTCATTTTTAACCAACTAGGCGCGTCCATGTGTCATGCCCCGGCGGGAGCGTACAGTAAATTCATCTCGGTCACCCAACAGGGCTGCTTCGTATGGTTGCCCTGCAAGGCTGCTCCGCGTAGCGCCCAACATGGCTCCTCCACATGACTCCTCAACAAGGCTGCTTCATATGGCTGCTTCACATGGCTCCTTCACATGGCTCCTTCACATGGCTCCTTCACATGGGAGCCCCCGCCCCAAAATAAACGGACTGGCCATACTTATAGGCTAGGTAACTGGTTAGTGAAAAATACATGACTCGGTACATGCAGTAGCAGCAGGAAATGCTGCACCAGAAAATGGTATACAGCGCCCCCCCGAGGAGGTAATACAACGGGCTGACCATCTTAGGGAGGGGGGCCAAAATCGTGAGGAGGGAAGGGTCCGCCACTAACACTAACGGGGAGTGTTCAAGTTGGTTCTCTTGCTTATGCATCCAACTAGACCCCTTCGCACCTTTGTAGTTTATTCTTCTGAAATTTGAGTGGCCTCTGTGGAGGGGTGAAAAAAAAAAAAAAAAAAAAAAAATGCACAATTGGTTAGTCGTAAGCAGTGGGCACCTTTCAACGTAGCCATAACGGAGTCAGGGGACTGGACGAACACAGCTTGCTGCTTCACCCACGAATCCATGCGGTTCGCCGATCTGTCAACACAAAAGGGAAGAGCAAGGAGGAGTAGACAAAATGGACATAGCAAACTGTGCACATATATAGGTCTGCCTTACTTTCTTTAATCTTCTGTCTGAGCTCGTATCTCTTCATGAGTTCCGATACGTCCTCGTCTGATTTTTTTTCGCTCTCGCCTTGGGTGTGCAGGAAAAGGGCGAAAGGAAGGGCAGACGTGAAAGGGGGGAAAAAAAGGCAGACGTGAAAGGGGGGAAAAAAAAGGCATACGTGAAATGAGGAAAAAAAAAAGGGCAACCGTGAAATGAGGAAAAAAAAAAGGGCAACCGTGAAGAGACGCAAAAAAGCAAAGAGTGAAAAGGCAAAAACGGAATGGACAAAACGTAGTGACACTGGACCAAGTCGGGTGCACTTGTCATACACTGAGTATGCGGCAAGGCAAAGCAAAATTGCGGCCAACAAATGGCGCGGCTCCTTTGTGCACATTCGTCCACAAGGCGCAAGCCCGCAAAAAGGGAACGAAAAGAAAAAAAAAAAATAATAAAAATAAATAAAAGAAAGAAAATAAAAAAAAAGAAAACAAAACAAAACAAAATAACTCTACAGACATGACAATTGCACAACCCGCGTGGGCTATGCTAACGAAGGCGAAGAGGCATAACCGGGAATGCACTTGGAAAAAGCGTTACATGCTCAAAAATGCACAAAAAAAAAAAAAAAAAAAAAAAATTAGTGAACACACTCCTTGACATGGTCAATCTTGCACTTACCGATGTTATATATTTGATAAAAGTTGGTGGAACAGAAAACCACCTCCAGTAGCCCCCCGATGAAAAACATACCCAGGTAAAGGTATGGCAGGCGCTTGTACACGTTCACCTTTTTTAAGCTTCGTTGGCCCTTCGAGGAGTGTAAAGGTGTGGTATCGCGAGTGAGTGAGTGGGTATGAATAGGTATGAGCGGTTTGGTGAGGAAGATGGCAGGTCAGAGCAAGCGAAAGGGGGACCCACCAACCACATGCCCCCGCATGTGCTTTGCGATATCCCCTCGAGCGCGCTCATTGGGACGTATGCCCTCCCATCCTGCTACCAAACACGCATACATGCGAGTAGCATTGGCGCAGAAGGGTACGCTCGTTCGATCTTTCGCCCGTTCGCTCGCCCATCCGTCCATTATTTCATTCGTCGATCTCCCATTCGTTCTTTCCTTTTGCGTAGAGCGCGTAGGCCGACTCCAATCTTACCTCCATCCTTCACAACACGCGGGAAAAACAAAAAAAAAGAGGAAGCAAAATGGAAGCCTACTTAATGGAGTTTATCGAAGCCTTCACGCATCTAATTCTTTACATAATGAATATTTACTCCTCAGGTGGGGGAAGTGCCCAACGAGCGAATGAGTCAAGTGGCTTTATTCGCATTCGTAGGCTCTCACGCGCGTACGTACATCTGCATATGCCTCTACACCTACCTGTACAACTACCTATGCACGCCTTATTTTTTTTTTTTTTTTCTTCTCTCCCTGCAGAGCACTTTGAAAAAAAAAGAAAATTCAACACGCTCGTATGGTAAGGCACGAAAGAATAACCGAAAGTGAGGGCAAAAAAAAAGGCAAAAAAAAAAGGCAAAAAATCGGACCGCCACGGCGCGAATACTCGGAACGGGGTAGGGGGAAACCGGGTTAAGGCAACGATTAGTCCACCAAAGCACACTTCACGATGCGGAGAGAAAAGGACCGCACGTCGAGCGGAGGTCCCCCTGTGCATTTATGTATCTTCCCCCTAAGGAAGAGAACCTCTCCTGACCCGACCAACAATCAGCACATCTCAACAGCGAGCTAACTAGCCAAGTGACATAAAAGTGAACACATGCACGCACGGTGTGAACGTATTATCCTGCGCAGTGCGTCACACTTTCACTCCTGCACTGCTGCGCGTCTTTACTGCTTAGCGTCTTTACTGCTTCACTCTTTCACTGCTTCGCTTCCCCCCCACATAGGCACTGCGCAAATAAACAAGTGGAGGAATACATACAACAGGTTAATCGCTGAACCATGGAGAGACAAACCACTCAAGGAAAAGGCCACAACGCATGGGGGGGGGGATATCAAATTAGGATCGACGCGAACCCCTCCCCATGACGACGACGATGATGACAAAGAGCAGCACTGTGAGTACCCCCCCATCCTTCCCTTTCCCCTGCAGGCCCTCTACCCAATCAAGCGATTCATCACAAACAAGAGTCTATATAAGTATCGCATCAGCTTGAAGAATTTAAAAAATGAGGTGTTAAAAATATATACCATCGAATTCGAGCAGTTTTACCAACCGCGCAGGATGCAGATTAGCTACCCGGCCTTTGAGGAGCTTGTGTGGGATCTCTTCACATACGTCGAGATGCAGATGTGCGAGGCGTATGCTACAGGTTGGTGCGCCTCTCTTTTCGAGCATCTTACATGCTCCATGCTGCACACTTCGCTCTTCGTGCAAGCGCGACATACCATACTCTTAATAGGAGAAAATAAAAAACACAGCTGCGTGAGGTCACCCCACACACTGCAGATAAAACGTTTGAAATTTCCTTCGACTTGATGAAGGACCACGAGTCGACCTCCACGGCGAGCGAAAATTTGACGAAGGATTGGGAGTTGATATCATGCGATTGTAGGGAAGGAAAAAAAAAAAAAAAAAAACACGTAATTATTTTTTGCTCCTCTGTGAGCAAATCAGACACATGCAACGTTGTCCTATGCTGTTATTCGTGTTAATAAATTTTTTCCTTTTTTCTCCTTTCCATTTTTTCGTTCTTTCCATTTATGCGCACTCCCCGCGCAGCCCTCGATCTGTTTGATAAAAAAATCATCAAAAGTATAAACGTCTTCGAGGACAACGAGTTCAACCCCATATGTCAGGTAGGGCGGTCCGTTCGGGTCTGCTACTGCGTAGAATTAGCATGCTCAACTCTCTTCTCACCACGCGCAACTCAATTCTATAACACCCCCATCGCGCAGGTCTACGTGGAGCACAGAAGAGACGCCGCACAGACGAACGCAACGTAGCCACGCAGGGTTGCCATCCTGCTTGGCCAACCAGTGCACCCCCCATCAGGAGTACTGAAACAGTTGCAAGGAAATCCACGTGAAGTACCTATACATAATGTACACAGGGATGGAGCCAACACTCACGATGTAATAGTATGCAGCGTACGGATGCATGGGAAAGAAAAAAAAAACTAGAGAAGCACACCATACACAAGGAAAGCAATATCAGGCACACTCCATAAAATCCATTTATGGATTTATCCGTGTGCTTTTCTCCATCGGGGGATAATATAATTCTTCTCTCGAACAAAATTTTGAAGTTTCTTTTTTGGTTTTGTCTATCCATGGTTCGGTGGTCCTACGTGATGAGAGTCGTTTGTCCAGTTGGGGGGGTATTGTGTGCGTCTTCGTTTTTGCGCCCTGGTATGGGGTGACTTTACCCACGGGGATGGCTAGCCACAACTGGGCAGGGGTCCCACCACCCAACCGTTTGTTTCCGTTTCGAACCTGCAATGCAAAGGGGAGAGCAATTCCCCCAACGACTCCTCACTTGAAGAGATCCTTTTCGAAGAGCGTGTAAATATTTTCCCGCTTTTCCCGTTTCTCCTTTTTCTGCGCGTGGGTGGGGTCAGACAGGGGAGGAGGAGCAGCCAATGGGGGAGGAGCAGCCAGTGGGGGAGGAGCAGCCAATGGGGGAGGAGCAGCCAGTGGGGGAGGAGCAGCAGAAGGGGATGAGCAGCCGATGGGGGAGGAGCAGCAGATGGGAGAAGAAGAAGGCATGCAGATAATCGCGCTGGCTCGCGTGCTCCGTGAGGGACACCCAAAAGGTTCACACGTGGTTAGCTGTGCGGGGTGCCACTGTTATGTGTGCAAATACATATATGCATACGTCCGTGTGTGCGAATCTCCCTGCCTATGGGCTAACATGCATACGCGCGTCACGCAATTCGCGCAGTTCACGCAGTTGGAGAGCCCCCCGGGAGGCAAACGCACGGATGCTCAATTTCCTGCTATCTGCTTGGCGACGCCCCCCGAGGAGGTACTTATGCTATGCTACACTACGAATGGAACGAAATTTTGTTAACTAGGGAATGAGAGAAAAAAAAAAAATTCGTCCCCAAGTGACCTTCTCATAATGGTACCAACAGTGAGCCAGTGTGCCTCTCTCTCTCACTTGTGTGTATTTTCCTCCGAGTAACACCCTCGCTCCGTACCTCCTTCTGGTTGGTTCCGAAAGCCTTGTTCGTAGTCTTCGTGCTTTTGAGCTGCTTGCTTTGGTTGTTCCCCTTCCTGTCGAGGTTAATTTCGAACCGCATTTGCTTTCGTCTCTCCTGCTCGCACTCCCGCTGGTACTCGTACACGAGCTGGCTGTTTTCCTCTGTGAGGGGGGGAGGGAAAGCACGGCAGTGTAAAGCGGCACACCGTTTGAGGAGTGCCACGTTGGGAGTGCCGCGTTGGGAGTGCCGCGTTGGGAGTGCCGCGTTGGGAGTAGCGCATGATGAAGCAGTGCACCGCATGTCCTTCGCACCCCCCGCGAACCGCGAACCTGCGCGCACCCACCCGTGTACTTGGTCAGCGTGGAAATGTAGGCATACATATTATTCTCCATTATTTGCAGCTTCTTCATAACATCGTTCGTATTCACGTCGTAGTTAAAGTGAGCACAAATGAAGTCAATCTTGCTGCTGATTTTATCGAACGATATTTCACTCTGGTTTTTTTTAATGGCATTTTCGTACTCGCCTATTTGATCCGTATGGTCTTTGATGTAGCCCTCCATTTGAACTATTTTTTTCATGACGTCATTAGTTCTTGTTAGGAACTCCTTCTTTTTATCCGCCAATTTTTTTTCATACTCCTCCAACTCGTACTCGGTATTCTGTGTGTCGTCAATCAGCTGCAGGTGCTGCTCCTCCAGCAGGTTGAAATTATCTGTAAGCAGCTGGGGATTGTTTGTATACTTGGCGATCTTTTGTGAGAAGCGAGACGCGTCTCCCAAAGCGGTCACGTCTGTCACGTCTGTCACATCCTTCACCTCTGTCACTTCCTTCACCTCTGCCACTTCCTCCACCTGTGTCGCCTCCTCCTCCGTGCTGGCCAGCTTGCTCAGAAACGTTTTGTACTTGTCCATTTCCTTTATCTTCTCCTCCTTTTTTTCGAACTCTACCTCTAGTTTGCTCATCTCGATATTCAGCAGCTGTACTTGTTTTTTTTTTCTCTTTTTCCTCGCTCGTATTTCAGCAAATTTCTGCGTTCAGGTGTGTGGGGAAGCAGGTGTGTAGGTGTGCTTATGGGGGAGTCTCTCCTTGGCCATCCATAACCTGTGTTGTGGTGTCTGTGCAGCGGATCACTGCCGCGTGTCCTCACACCTCCACACCTCTACACTTCTAAACACTCGGGGGAGACCTACCCGAATGAGCTCCTCAGTTCGCTTAAACTTGTCAACAAGGGAGTCCTGCAAAAAGGATGCCTCCTTGCTCATGCTCAGGTTCAAATTTTTTATCACCTTCTCTCGTCTACTTGTATAGCTATAAATATCGTCTAGTCTTGATTTTTTTTTTTGCAACAAGGTTCTTGTAACAATGATTTCTTTTTCCAAATTGATTAACTCTCTTATGTTTCTTCTTCCCCTTCTGCTTTCTGATGGCTTGCTTTCCTTGGTGATGATTGCATACCTATTCGTTTGGGTACCTCCACGGGAGGGTCCGTCATTGGTGAAGCCAGTCCGTCCACTCCGAGTGGCTATCTTCCCCCCCCTGGTCTTCCTCTCCCTTAGTCTTTTTTTTATATTCTCCATTTCTTCATCCTCGTACAAGTTCAGGAACCGCTTCACGTTGTCGCTGCAGTGGGGGAAGCGCCGAGTCAAGCGGTGGGTGAAGCGGCCAGCCAAACGGAGTAGCCTTGTCTTCCCCCACCAACCGATGGCAACGTTCGAGTCACAAAAAGGCAGATAATTATTTTCAAACATGCTTTGCAACACTGATAAGCGTACAAATGGCTCACTCTTAATAATATATACCTTAAGGTGGAGCCATTATCATCGGAGCTGTGGTCGGATGGGACCACTAAGCTGCAGTAGCCGTAGTAACAGGGTGGGGTCTGTGGAGCTCCCGACGCATTCGCGTCTCCACCTGGGAGAATGACAGACCGGCAATAAGCACCACGGCAACAGTCCCATCAGTGAGCATATTTGCCATTTAGAAGGAAAGATATGCAAATGAAACTCTTTCGAATTCGTGAGAGACACACTTTTCTCGATTTGATCCGAATTTTCCAAAGGGACCACCTCACCGATGTGCCATTAGGTTTGGACCCTTTTTTTTTTTTTTTCTTTTTTTTTTATTCTAACCCTTTTCCGCTGCTATAAGTTTTTCCTTCTCCTCGATCTTGGCGAAATTGGGGAGGAAAGGTGTCGTGCAGGGGTTAGCAGTGTATGGGGAGGAGTGCCCCATCGAAGTGGAACTCCGCATGATGGCACTCCGCATGGTGGCACTCCGCATGGTGGCACTCCGCATGATGGCACTCCGCATGATGGCACTCCGCATGGTGGCACTCCGCATGATGGCACTCCGCATGGTGGCACTCCTCATGGTAACTCCCCACAAGGTGACGCTTCAGCCCAGTGGCAGACGTACCCTCCGCCTGGACTCCTCGATGTGTCCTTCCAAGTTCTGAAAATGGAAAGGAATTGGTGAAGCAGTCATGTGGTTCGTCCTGTGCGAGTGACGAGGCATGCACGTGGTGCCCACGCCGGTAGTGGTGATCTCTCTCGCTGCGTTTTCCTCTTTCTTGTCGCTCCTAGTTCTCCTTTTGCCCCTCCCCCCTCTTATGGGAGCCTCCTAACACACTAGAGCTAACTTGATAAAAGTCCTTCTCACTCATCCTGGGTGTTGCTACTGTTCGTTCTTTTCCACTCGGTAGAGTACAGGATGGAGAGTGACAGATGCATGGAATCAACACGTGCACACACCGTGCTGAACATGTGAAAAAGAGACGGTAGGAGGGACGGTAGAAGGGATGGTAGAAGGGATGGTAGAAGGGACGGTAGAAGCGACGACAGAAGCGACCGTAGGTACGTCCACGCTAAGGGGCACCAGCTCCCACGCTGTGTAGAAAGAGGCAGTTCCGTGATGCCTCACTTAAGCTTCGCGCTGTGTTGGGACCATGTTTCCTGCTGGGTGCCCACGTCCAGCTGGAGAAGCATCCGCGTCTTCCTACTAAGGGGAAGAGGGAAAAAAAAAAGAAAAAAAAAA
>NC_020399.1:385985-421093 GCF_000321355.1 Plasmodium cynomolgi strain B
CTTCCTACTAAAGGGGAAAGAGGGAAAAAAAAAGAAAAAAAAGAAAAAAAAGAAAAAAAAGAAAAAAAAGAAAAAAAAGAAAAAAAAAGAGGAAAAAAAAAACGAGCAAACAAGCACAAGTGAGTGCATGCCGCCGCAAAAGAACCCAACCGCACGAGCGAGTGGAAACCTGCCGACGGGAAAAGGGATCCCCCCTCCCTCTGCAGAAACGAAGGCCAAATGGATCAAACCCCAAGCCATAGCAGCAAAGGAGAAGAAGCGGAGGAAGCAGAAGACACACGGAGAAGCGAAAAAAAAAAAAACGCACCTCCATGAGTTCGAGTAAAATTGCGGCAGATGTGCAGACAGCGCTTCTGTACCTGCCCATCCCTCCAAAAGGGAAAAAAAAAAAATGCAATACAATGCAATGCAATACAATAAAATGCAATGCAAAAAGTAACATAACGTAACGTAACGTAACGCAACGAAAGACGCTGGAGCAAACAAAAGTGCTCGCATTTTTGCTCGACAGAAAGCACGTTTGTTCCACCCGCATGTAAGAGGCGGCGTCCGAAGTGGTGAAGCGAAGCAAGGAGGATCCCCACACACACACCCAAGAGGAGGGAGAAAAAAGAAGAAAGTGCACACACACATGCGCAAAAAAGTATAGATGCGCAAAGGTGTATGGATGCACAAAGGTGTACAGATGCACACAGGGGAATACATCTAAGATAGAAGCGCAGGTCAGAGTGGCAGCTGGAGGTGATCGCAGGTGCGCCACGAGATTCCCCTGCTGCGCGGTGCCAAGGGCACCACATGCCTCACGCTGCTTCCCATTGTGCCCCCAACTGAGACCATGGTGGCCCCACCCAACACGGAGGCCGAGGGAGTCGGCTTCAAGGAAGAGCTCGTCAAATGCAGCGAGCAGGAAACATGCGAATACAAAACGAATATCAAAGTCAAAATAGGAAACAACCAAAAGATCCTACTTCTAGTGAGACACAAGAAAGAAGAGTTCTACGTAGTGTTACATCAAACCAAATTTATCGTTGCCTACCCAATGGTATACAAAACGTTGGCTCCACATAAATCTATGTTTAGCTATAAAGAATTTTTTGAGTTAGGAATAGACACCATAGATGCACAGAACAAAAAGGGGAAAGACAAATGCGAGAGTTACGATTTCAGCACCTATGAACAAATAAAGGTTCCAAATTTTGAAGGGTTCAATGACAAACCCTTCTCTTTATGTTGTTCTTGTTACGATTTGCCACATACGTACAACTCTATAAATGAAGTATACAAAGCAATCCCACAGAAAATGGAATTAGAGTGTCCAGCTAGAGATACAATTATCCGTGACCCCCAACATGAGAGACTCGTATCAGTAAAGAAAGCTCTCCGTCATGTCCTCCCAATGTATGCTCTCTTCAAATTTAAAAATGACGTAAATATTTTTCTTGTCTTCAACATCACTGTCATGAAAAAAAAAAAAAATTTTTCTGATTATTTCAAACTATATAATGACAAGGTAGACTTGGAAAAAACGACATACAGATATGTCATTAGCGAATCTGCAAAACCGATAGAACTCTTTGACAAAAAATTTATTTACATAACACATTCATCCTCAGCATTCGATAACGTTTTTATTCCAACTCTCCATAATAACTACCTTTTGTATCCATTTTATCCTGAAGAATTATATGGTATCAAATATGGCACATTAGATTATGGATGTTCATACAATAAATCACTTAATTTTGAGTGTATTGAAAATGATCAAGGTAGATGTAAATACACAGATTCTACCTGTCTCAGTAGATCTATTCTAGTTCCTAAAAATTACGTATCTGATGATTCCTATGCTGCTTGTGGATTAATTGGCTACAATGACTACACTGTATCTAGAAGGGAGTCCTGCATGGAAGATGCAGAGTGCATAACAAATACGGTAGAGTCTTATCTCAACAAAGCACAAGAACTTACAAAAGGGAATTTAGAGACTGTAACCAAGCTACCTATTATTAATGGGAAGTACCCCCATTATATTTTTAGGAAGAAGAATTACAACCTAGATTCTGCAAACAAAAGGACAGTTAAATTTTTCAAAGATTCCAATATTGAACACTTTATTGCATATGAATACTATAAGGAGGATCGAACAGAGTTCACCATCAGTTTGTATAACAATAGGACGGATGAGGTGGGGCATGGGCTACCCCCTCAAGCGCTCCTCTCTCTAAAAAGGGAGAGTGCCGGCAGGGGGGAGAAGCCCGCCCAACGAGGTGAGCAGCGTGGAGGCGGAGTAGAACAGCATGGAGGCGGAGTAGAACAGCATGGAGGCGGAGTAGAACATCATGCAGGCGGAGTAGAACAAACGCTGCTAGAAGAACAGCCTGCCCAACGAGGTGCACAAGAACCGCTGGAAGAACCAGAACCCCCATACGACTCTACCGTCTTCCATTTAGAAACTCTCAACGAACTGAGAATTATTAACATCCTCTACTCAGATCAGTGTGATGAACAGAACACACAAAAATGTGGAGTTCTTGTGCATTTGTGGAACCCGTCTATGGAACAGATCAAAGCTAGACTAAAGCTACAGTGCATTATCAACTCAAGTGAAAAATACGTAGATGAGAAAAACCTCATACATGATGAGGGACAGTATCAGTTTTGTTTTTTTTTAAAGTCCCTTTTCTCAAATTTTTCTCTCTTCGAAACTGCAGTGTGCATGCATATGGGGCTTTTAAACTCTACGACACGCAGAATTATGTCGTTAGGAAGAGGGGAGTTATTAGAAAATTTTTTTATCATCAACCTAAGGAGACTAGCGGCATGAAGGTATACTCGGAGGGAATACAAAAGGTCACCTGTTGCATGGAGGAGCCGCATATCTGTGACATGAAGAACATCCCCCATTGCATCACAGCGGAGTCTTTAAATGTACTGCACGTTTTCATATTCCTTGTTTTCCTCGTCCTTGTCTTTGTCGTGTTCCTTACTGGCAACGCCGGCAAGAAGAGCTCCAACTCAAACAGTGTCGACGCGGACAACGCGCCCTCCAGCTGAGCGTCCCAAAGGGGGGGAGCGGCGCAGGCGGCGTAGACCACTTGAACCGCGTAAACCGCGTAGACCGCTTGAACCGCTTAAACCGCTTGAACCGCTTGAACCGCTTAAACCGCGGAAACCACTTAAACCGCTTAAACAGCCTCACCTTGTGCGCACTCCAAAGGGACATCCCCCCAAAAAAAAAACTTCAGTTGTGTGACTTCCCCAATTTTAATTACCAATTTGAAAAAGCCGAACGAGGCGACGTTAGACACCCGGAACGTGGCGTTCAAAACTGCCCTGTCCATTTTTTCTTTTTTTTGTGCACGTGCGGTAGTATACCCCATTCAGTCATGCACACGTTCGTATGTTACTCGCGGGAACGTCGTCGCATCACCCGGGCGTAATGCTCAAAAAGGACAAAAATGGCCCCAAAAGGGGGAAGACCAAATGGCCACACAAAAGGAAAGACCTCATCACATTCGAACTTCACGCATGGGCGCGCCCCCCGGAAAAAAAAAAAAAGAAAAAAAAGTGCGCCTTAACGGTGTGCACCGCGTGGACGCCCCCATTTGGATTGCAACCCGAACGTGCAGAGCTTCCCTCTCGCGCCTTTCTTCAAAATGGAGATGAGGACCACCACACAGGCGCGAGAAAAAAGGGCCTGGCGAGCCCCGTCTTCCTCCTCCTCTGCCTCGGGGGGGACTGAAGCGAGGGTTGTCACGCACCATGCAGTTACTTGCTGCCACTTGGGCCCCTCCCCTTTTTAGCAGCACCTCAACGCATCACCGCCTCACCGCATCACCACCTCACCGCATGAACCCCCCCTTGCTGCTTCTACCCTTCGCAGTCGCCTCTTGAAGGTACGCACACACCGCCTAAGGGGGGTCCTCACCCCCGACGTCACGTCAATCCAAATTACAACCAGACCTGTTGTGCCCATCAAAATTGCAACCAACCACGTCTTGAATCACCTCACTTCGAAATAGCGACGCTCTGGTTTTCTCATCAGTTTTGGAGGACACAACCCCTTTTTTTCCTCCCTTTGAGGGATTGATTCTTCCAAAATGTGCATGCATGTAGGGTCCTCTTGGTTTGGGACACACCATCGGCCAAAATTTTTCCTCCAAATGACCCCAAACCAAGTGGACCCTACATGCATGCACATTTTGGTTTACTCAATTTTTTCTCTTTTTTTTTTTTCCCCTCGATGTGATCCTTCGCATGCACATGTGCAGGCGTGTTTGAGTTGTCCAGCTGGCGAGACGAAGACGATATGCCAAAATAATTTTTTGGTTCGTCTACATGGTTCAATTAAGCTTGTTCCATTTTGTTCCATTTTGTTACATTTTGTTACTTTTTGTTACGTTTTGTCACTTTTTGTTACATTTTGTTACTTTTTTTTTTTTTTTTTTACACCATCGATCAGGCGAATAGAGCATCCGTCCAGAATTTACCACTACGCTCGCTTTACCGTCCTGTCCTGGTGGGTGTAACCTTCTTCGCTTTCTGCCACCGGGGGGAAGGCGGAGCAAACGAGCTAGCCAAGGCAAGACTCTAAGGGGCACATAACCATGCACCTACCACACCGATCAAAGCGGATGACAAACCAACTGCAGACCGCTTGCGAAAATCCGGAGAACATACGGCGAACGTCCTGAGAGCCTCCTACAAAGCACTCGTGCCATGTTGAAGCGCGTCGGTGACAAGACAACCCAAACGGAGGGAGACCCCGCGGGGAGCCGGGGCACCTCCTCGGCGTCCAGTAACCCCCCTGACGAGGACGCGCAAGGGAAAGACTGGTTTGTTGTGGAAAATATAAAACTCAGAAAACAAATAAAGAGTCTCAAGGGAGAGTATGAAAAGGTGAACAGGAACCTCAGCATCAGGTGAGGGCTGCACTTGGGAAAAAAAAAAAATAAAATAACTCCGCAAGTGTGCACTCGGTTCTAAGGTGGACCTACTCACCCGCTGTCCACCCATCCGCCGCTCACTCATCCGTCTCTCACTCACCCGTCTCTCACTCACCCGTCTCTCACTCTCCCGCCGCCTACCCCCCCCACAGGTGCCAGCTCCTCCAAAACAAGCAGCAAATAATCCCCAGCGATAACTTCTACCTACAGCTGGACAAAATTTTGCGCAGGAAGAAAAAAGGAAGGAGGTACAAAAATAATGCTACCCAAACAGACATAACTTTTGTGAGCCCCTTCTTCGATAACTGGGAGAGTTATTTCGAAGACTCAGTTGTAAACAGAATTGCCAGCGATGGGGAATTAGAAATCCTGAAGAAAAAAAGAATCACAAAAAGAGTTAGTGAGATTAGGTACCAGTACAACTGTGAGGATGAGTTGCGCAGGCGGTCGGACAACCAAAGCGGAAGGCAAAGCGGAAAGGAAAGCGGGAAGGAAAGCGGGAAGGAAAGCGGGAAGCAAAGTGAAAACCGAAGCGCCAACCAAAGTGCCAACCCGAGTGCCCCACAAAGGAAGTACCCCCCGTACGGCAAAGCGCGAGCGGTGCCTCCTACTCGACCAAGCACGAATATGTTCAAGGTTCCCAACCGCTTAATCCACAAGGACAACGTACTCTATAGCCTCTACACAGACAACGATTTAATTTTCATACGGGAAATAGCGGAGGATCTGATCCCCAAGGAAGGGGAGAAAAGGGACGCTGGGGGGATAGACAAAAAAGAAACGGATAAAAAACCATCCCCTGTTGGATGTTCATATCAGAGGGATGAAACAGAGGAGAGACCGTCCGAAGGAAAAGATGTACAAAATAAGTCAAGCTGGATAGGAAATCCCACAGAAAGGGAGAAGCTAGACGATTTGCTTACACATATGAACCAGGAAGAAATACCCCAAGTAGAAGACCACAACAGCGGTGTCGTGCTCTCTCAGGATGAAGAAGGAAATGTCCTTGACGGGGCGCAGACTCCGAAGGGGAGGAACACTCCCGATCAAATGGACGCAGTTAAAAAGGACACTCCAGATCAAATGGACGCAGTTAAAAAGGACACGCCCGATCAAATAGACGCAGTTAAAAAGGACACTACCGATGCGCCCTCCAGTAGGGCACTCCTCCCTGATGGGGAAAACAAACACGGGAATACATGTAGTAAACGCGGCGGAGGGAAGGGGACGGAAGAACACCCAGCCGAAACAGACCAAGTCATAGCAAAAAGGGAAAAGAACATGGACTTTTTTTTAAAACCTGAGAAGGGGTGCACATCCCCAGAGAGCAGTGTACCAGAAAGCAGTGTACCAAAGAGCAGTGTACCAAAGAGTAGCGGAACCACGTTAACACCCCAAGAAGACGCCCCACATGGAAGGGCTTCCCATTCGCAAGATTCACCAAAATGGAGAGAACAAGTACCCACGTCCGAGGAACCTATGCAGAGTGCCACATTTGTCTCATCGCGGAGAAAAAAAAAAGAGGCGCCAACCAGTTGGGAGATGGGCGTTGCTAAGAGGGCTTCCATCTACTTGGGGGGGAACACAACAAAACCGGAATCCACAGAGGGCAATGCAACCGATCCTCTATGTGATAATAACCCCCCATTCGCACAAAAAAACAGGAAAAAGAAAAACAAACGAAGTAAACAAATCAGACTGTGTGATGATTCTTTCCCATTGCCAAGTGAAATGGCCACCCGAATGGAGCCTTCCGAGTGGAAGAACAACCCCCTTAGGGGTGAAGCGCAACGTACTAGTGACACCCCCGGGATGGGGAAAAACTCCTACCCTCTTGTCAAATCTGATGCGGATTCGTACAGCGGACAAGAGACATGCCCACCACATGGGGCAGACCCTAAAAAGGGATTCCTCCCTCTCCTCTGGGATGAAGAACACGAGGGAACTACCCCTCCTGTTGAGGGACGTCACCACAGCATCTCACTTAGCGATGCGGAAAAGAGTGCCAACGAAATAAGGAAAATTTCATTGGAGCATAAGAAGCGGGCCTTCCTCTTCTACATGTGACTGTCACGAAGTGGAAATAATTAAAAATAAAAAAAAAGGCTGCGAATTGATTCAAAAAAGTTGCGTTGTTTCGCTGTTCGATAAAAAAAAAAAAAAATGGATGGACAAGGTGGGGACGGTTACAAGGGGGTGTAAAAATAAATATACCTCTTTATATGTATATGTATATGTATTTTTCTTTTTTTCTTTTTTTCTTTTTTTCTTTTTTTCTTTTTTTCTTTTTTTCTTTTTTTCTTTTTTTCTTTTTCTTTTTTTTTTTTTTGGGGCTACTTCCCCCCGCGGGCGATCAATTTTCACACACTTCAAAAATGTATCCCACGCGGGACAATACGCACGCTGCGAAGACGCCAGGAGTGCCTTTCCCCTGGGGTGTGAACACAGCTTGGGGGAGAAACTGAAGGGGGGATTTGTTTTCTCTCCTTCTTCTACTCCTCCTCATGTGAGGCACCCCCATTTCGGGTCTCACCCTTCTGCCACTTGCACACTGCTTACTCCGAATCTTTCAGCGAAACGCCCAAAGAAGCTTCACTACAGCAGGGGAGGCAAGCAAATACTCCGTGCACCCCCCCGTGCTCAGATTCCAGACTGACCACCTTCATAATCGCCATTCAAGTCATTTACGCACTTATCATCCTTCTCTCCTCCTGTGGAGTTGTTGCTCCTCCTCGTTTTTCCATTAACAGTGAACGTACTGGTGCTTCCCTCCAATTCATAATTCGTGCTTGTCATTAATTTCCCCCTCTTGGGCTGATCATGTGGCTGCTCATCATCGTCCTCGTCATCTTCGTCCTCGTCATCTGCCTCCTCCACTCCTTGTAGGCGACACATGCTGGCGATCCTTTTGGAGAAAAAAAAAGCCGCGAGACCATCCTCTGTGATGGATCCTTCACAGTTTCCGCCATCCTCACTGTCTTTGCTTTGTTCTAACGGGCTCGACTCCTTCGCGTTCTGCTCACATTTCCCTTGCGCATAATACTTCCCCTCCAAACTCTCGCTCGTCTCGCCCAGGAACTTGGAAACATACTCCCAACCTGATCTCCTCAAAATTTCGCTGCACTCCTTGTCAGGACATGCATCGGCTAGCTTGCTAATATGGTTCCCAATAAAAAGAATGAACTCATTAATTTTTTTTTTAATTTCCGGGGACTTCCATTTTTCCAAAGGAGACGCAGCAGTAGTGGTAGTAGCGGCAGCACTACTATTACTACCTTGGTCGGTTGCCTCTCCCACTCCCTGCTGCTTCTGCTCCTGGTCGCCCAGCTGCGTGATTTTCTTTACCACCTTTAGCAGCTTTTTGTACTTCTTCACGTATTTCTTCGCCAGCTTGTTCATGCTGTGCTGATTCATTTCCTTCAAATTACAGCTTTGAATTTTCTGCAGTACTTCATCATCTGACCTCCTCGTCATCCAATTGGTCATCCAACTGTCCTTCCATTTGGCCCTCCATTTGGCCCTCCACTTGACCCTCCATCTGTTTGTCTTCTCCCTCCAGCGCCCCTATTCCTGCTCCTCCCTCGGTATTAATGCTCAGATCTACGTAACTGCCTAAGTATTCACCTTCATTTGAGGTAACTGCATTGCTTTTCCCTGTGGCAAGAGCAGATGATGCTTCATTCTTTCCTCTTCTCACTCGGGAGCTTTTCCTTCGAGTCATTTTTCCACTCTCCTGGACAGCACTGTTGTATTTTTTTCCACTATTACTACTACTTCTGTGGCTTCTCCTGTGCGCGCCGCTGCTTTCTGGTGCCCCTGTGCCACCCATAATACCTTTGACGGCCTGGTCTCCATCTTCTTTACTGCCAAAGGCTTGGTTTTCGTTGGACGAGGTGCACTCTGAGCTCTCTCCCCCCCCCGGGCGGTTGTTCTTCCTGTTATTATTAATGGTATTGCTTCCAAGGCTTCCAAAGCTGCCAACACTGCCGAGGCTTCGTAGGCTCCCCATGGTCCCCACGCTTCCCACACCGCCGCTGCTATTGTTATTGTTGTTGTGGGGGTGGCTGTGATTGGCACTCCTTTCACCTTTGGCGGCTGACCCTGACCGTGTGCCACCTTTCCTTCGCTCGCTATGGAGGGTGGTACTCTCCCCCCCATTGATGTGCTCTGCCTTTTCCGCCTTTTCCGCCTTTTCTCCCTTTTCACCCCTTTTTATGGACGCCCCTGAAAGGCAAACAGCTCTCTTCTTCGTAACCACTCCGTCTTCCTTGTCATCATGCACGTAAATAGCTTTCACCCTTTCGCTGCTCCTCCTGCTGTAGTAGCTTTGCCTATGATTACTTCCACTGCTTCCCTTCACCATGCTGTTTGTTCCCCCTGTCGACCCGGTTACTACATCCGCCGCTCCAATTTCTTCCTCCTCCTGTTTCACCTTCCTACAACTGCTAGTTGTACCTGCACCAGCTCCTACGCCTTTCTCCTCCCCTTTAGTCACTTCATTGTTCCTATTCCTATTCCTGTTTCGCACCCTTCTCCGTTTCCTACTAGTCGTCTCGTCCTTAACGTTCGAATTAAATTCTTCTATCATTTTCAAAATACGAACACATCTCATCTTCACTTTGTCACATTTCACATTCTTGATATGACCCAGATTTAGATTCACATCTGAGCAGATTTCGTTAATAGCTCCAAATCCATATACGTATACTCCTTTGATTAAATTTTCATCGTCTTCCTTTGACCATGCCTTTACATCCTTCGTCGCGAGGTCTCTCAGGTGGTTAAATATGTAGTCGGGTAGCTTCAGTTTTAGATAGTCGCTTACTTCTTCCTTCGTTTGTGCGGTTCCTGAAGCAACTGCATCGCTGGCAGGCTCTTTCTTTACTTCTCCTTCTTCTCCGTCTTCTCCTTCTTCCGCCTTCACTTCGGCTTTCATTTCGGCTTTCATTTCGGCTTTCATTTCGGCTTTCATTTCAGCCTTCATTTCAGCCTTCACCTCACCCGCTAACTCTAACTCGGTTTTCTCCTGCGATTGCTCCGGTTGCTGCTTCCCCGGCTGTTGCTTCCCCGGCTGTTGCTTCCCCGGCTGTTGCTTCCCCGGCTGTTGCTTCCCCGGCTGTTGCTTCCCCTGCTGCTGCTTGCCCTCCTCCAGAGCTCCGGAGGACACACTGGCACTGGCGCTGCTGCTGCCTCTCAGGGGAAGCCTGAAGCTATACTCGTTTCCACCATTCTGCTCCTTCACAAACTCGTGCAAGCTTTTAAACAACTGCAGCCGCTGACACAGGTCCAAGGCGTTGGCTCTGTTCGTACCAATGTGGAAGGTATAGGCGTCTATTTTCCTTCCCCGTTCCGTACCCTTGGCCTTATTGTTTCCATCGCTGTCCTCATTCGAGTTATTGTCGTTTTCCTTTCCGTTCGCTTCTTCCGCGTCCCTCGCGTCCTTCACTTCCTTCTTCATTTCCCCCTTGACTGCCGCGACCTTCTCCTCGTCACCCTGGCCCTTCACCAAATTCAGGAACTTGGAAAAGAGACCCCCTCCACTGGTGGTTACTCCACTGGCGGGTACTCCACTCGAGGTTGCTCCTCCCGCGGCTACTTCCCCCGCGGCTACTTCTCCAGCGGCTACTTCGCCCGGTGCTTCACCCCCCTTCTCCTCATACGACTTGGCACTATCGGCAACAGCACCCACGTCGTCTGCTCCCTCCTCCAATTTCTTCCCGCTCGAATCATCACACGAGGCGACTGTCAAATGGTTGCTATCAGTAGTCGTAGTGGTGTTAATATTTTCTTCCTCCTTCAACAGCTTGATATCCGCCTCGTCTTTCACTCGTTTGACGGCCCTTCCTTCTTCTTCCTCTTCCTCCTCATCCTCCACTCCCGCTGCAACATCAATAACTGCCCCCTCAACTCCATCCGCTGCGACTATTCCACCCTCCTCGTTCACCTTCAAAGAGCTCTCCCTAGCAACCTTCTCTACAATTTCTTTGCAAGTATCTACAATGATATTAAGTTCTGTGAGAATCACATTTTGGTCCACTTTGGTGAGTTTGGAATCTACTCGAATATCATCTAAACGTAGATAAGGATTTCCAAACTTAAGAAGTGATCTGTACAATCGGAACTTATCCTTCTCCGTTATATGAGTAGATGTTCTTCTCTTTCTTTTTTTCTTCAAGTGTTTACTCTTGTCAAGATACTTTATGGTATACTCCTCACTGTCATCATCGTCTTCATTAGCCATTTGTGTGTTCGCACTTGTGTCCACATACATATTGTGTCGACTATGATTCTCTCGGGTTCTGGTTTTTCGAGGTCCATGAACTAACAGTTCTTCCTCTTTCATTCTCTTCAATTTTAGTCTCTCTTCTAATGGGATAGTTCGATCCCAGAAGTCTTTGTCATTTTGTTCTTCCTCCTCTAACTCGTCTGCCTTAGTGGAGTCATTATATATATTACTCTTCAAATTGGCAGGAGGTTCATACTTAAACTCGGTAATATTGTTATACGAGCTGAGTAGATCATCTGCAATTCCTCCTCCTCCTCCCCCTCCTGTTCCTGTACCGGATGCTGTCCCGTTTGTTCCATTTCCAAAGAGGTTATTTCCACCTGAAAACAAGTTATTCGAATTGTGCAGACTATTAAATTCGGAATTTAAATCTTTGTTAGCATTGTTAGCATTTTCATGTGCCTCAGCTTCTTCTAAAATTTTATCTAAGTCCACATCTACTCCTTTAATAACTGTTTTTTCTTCATCTGCTTTTTGAGGGGAATATTTGGAGCTGTTTTTTTCCCACAATTTCTGTGCACCGAATTTTAAAATTTTGGAGAGTTCTTCTCTAGTGAATCCATTCGACGTATTTCCTCCCTCTCCACCGATATAGTTCACGTTATCATTTTGCTTCTTGTTCAGTCCTTGAACGACTAGAGTATCTAAAACCATTTTAACTTTAGCTCTTTCGAGGATGGTCTGTTCAATCGAGTCCTTAGTAACTAGTCTGTAAATCTGCACCGTTTTCGTTTGTCCAATACGATGAGCTCTAGCACCTGCTTGCAAATCATTCTGTGGATTCCAATCAGAATCGTAAATAATGACAGTATCTGCTGAAGTTAGATTAATTCCCAACCCACCAGCTTTAGTCGACAAAAGGAATACAAAATCATCCGAATTTTTACTATTAAAATGGTTCATAGCTTTTTTTCTCATTTCTTTAGACATCGTCCCATCTAACCTCTGATGTTTGAATCCTCTTAAGGTTAAATATTCACTCAGGATATTTAGCATCTTCACCATTTGGGAGAAAATAAGGACGCGGTTTCCTCTCTCCTTCAATCTGATTAGTAGCTTCTCCAGAAGGCAGATTTTCCCACTTGAATAAACCAGTCGTTCTTTATACTCATCCTTGTCTACAGGTTCGCAACACAAAAATGGATGGTTGCATACTTTCTTTAATTCCATACAAATATTCTGAAGCGAATTTTTGGCTCCACCAGACGCTTTGGCTAGCTGTTCATAATTTTTTGTTAAAATATTTTTGTAAAATTCTATCTGAATGGGTGATAACTCTACTCTGAGAATTCGTTCCACCTTATTGGGTAGGGACTTCTCTACATCCTTTTTAACTCTCCTCAGGATAACTTCATGCAACTCGTGTTGTAACTGCATCAACTGCTTCTGCTTCGCTTCCCCAATCAGACTAGTGTTCTCAATTTCGTTGTATTTCTTTTGAAAATTCTCATAATGTGTATACTGTTGCGGGTTTAGGAAATGCAGCAGAGTCCACAGTTCCTCCAAGTTATTGTGCAGGGGGGTACCACTAAGGAGTAACTTCGATTCAGCCATGAACTGCTTCAACTCGATGAACCTCTTCGATTGGCGGTTTTTCAACTGATGAGCCTCATCCACCACCATTAATTGCCAAGGCATCTTTTTGAGCAACTCCACATCACTCAAGCTGTTCAAAATAGATGGAGTCGTAATGCAAACATCAAATTTGTATCTATAGCCCCTATTAGGTACGTAGACCTTCTTCAATTCGTGAGTCCTTATGAGTTCTCTACTGACGGCATTTCCATGATAGCATACGACATTCGCTTGGGGAAGCCAACTCTTGAATTCATTCAACCAATTATCAACAGTGGACTGCGGTACGATTACAAGATAAGGACCAATTAATTTCTCTTTATATAGCATATGACCCACCACTGCAATAGTTTGCACCGTTTTTCCTAATCCCATCTCGTCTGCTAATAGGACACTTAAATTTCGTTTCATTCGGCTAACCATCCAGTTAAGACCTGTCAATTGGTACGCTCTCAATTTTTTTTCATTCAAATAAAATGGAGTCTCATTGTACGGATCAAACTTTGTGGCTGTTAGAGGTCCCCTATTCCATGTACTTGAAATGGCCTTCACTCCACAGATTTTACTTTCCCTATCAAAATATTCTTCAATAAGTTTAATAAACCCATGATCTACTAACGTCTGCCTTGTTTCTTCTGTACACTGATCATAAGCACAGCTCATCCATTTCACAAGAAACAGCTGCTCACCAGTCACTTCACACATCCTGTGAGTTACTATCCTCTCTGCATGGATTGCATCCATTTCTATTTGCTTCTTAATCTCCGAGTATATTTTTTCTTGCTCAATTTCATCAGCTGTCATATATTTCCTCTTTTGAAATGACTGCTTTATTTTCTTTATATAATTGTCTACCTTTTTTAGTCCGTTAAAATTTTTTAAGTAATCATATGTACAGAAAAAATTATGTATGTGAGACTTTCCCATCCATTTGATTAGGAACTCTACCTGACTTACGTCATCGATGTCTTCTTCTTCGTAAAAATCGTCCGTCGTGGGGTCCTCCTGCTCGTTCGGCCCCGCGCCTTTGCCGGGTGGTCCCTCAGGAGCTCCCCCAGGTGCTCCTCCACCGTCTGCTCCCTCGCCGGGTGCTCCCCCACCGGCTTCTCCCCCCGCTGCACCCTCCGAGGCACTCCCCTTGTTGATGTACAGGAAGGGATTATTCTTTATATTGTTCACATTTTCGTAGTCGATGATCCTCCTGTGGTGCAGCACACGGTCGATGCCTCCCATGATCTGCTTCTCCTGCCTGAGCAGCATTTTTTCCTCGTCTACCTTCTTGTCCTCCTCGTCCGTTTCGAAGTAGCTTTCCATCTGTGCGTAATTGTTCACCTTCCTCCTTTCCCTCAAATTGGTTCTTCCTTCCACGGTGCCAATATAGGGGGATACAAAAATGTCGTTTTTCTCATTCCGTTTGGCCCTTTCGTTGTATCGATCCTCCACAGGGTCATACAGCTGGGACTTCTTACTACTGCTCTTTGTATGGGACTTCTTCACATACGTGTTGACATACAGCTCATTGTCTTCATCTTCATCAGTATCGAGGGAGTTATTTGTGTGTTTTTTTTTCTTTTTCTTTTTTTTCTCTTTCTTTTGCGTCTCCGATTTTCTCGATTTGTTCGTTTGCTTTCCATGTGCACTCTTCCTCATGTATTTACTTCCTCCATAAAGGGACGACCCACCATGCACATCCTCATCTTCGTATTCCTCATCCTCCCCTTCTTCATTCTTAAATCTGGAGTTACGACTGGGGTTCGCGTGCATTCCTACTCCCCCCGCTCCTGCTGCACCGACACCTCCCCCACCCATCATCATCATGCTGCCCTGATTGTTACACATGCTCGCGGGGTTGTTCACCCCCATCACTCCTCTACCGCTGAGCATTCTCATATTCATGTCGTTCGGATAGTTGCGACTGTGCATGAAGTTGTTCAAGCTGTTGTAGTTACCCACGTTGCCCACGTTGCCCATGTTACCCATGTTACCCATGCTCATCATACTGCCAAGGTTGCTACTTCCATGGTGGGCTGCTCCTCCTGCTCCTCCTCCCATAACCATCCCGTCGTTGAACGACTTCATCGGATCCATAGACTTTAAGTTACTGTACCTATTGTCCCCATAGGCGTTCATCATATTGTAGCTGTTCATACTGCCTAGTTTGTTCAGTCCTCCGTAAGAACTCCCAGCAGAGGTGCTACCATTTCCACCGCTGCTAGTCATTTCGTTGCCTCCACTAGTTCCACTAACCCCATTCATCATATTCATGTTTGGGTAAGCACCTCCTCCTCCCTTACTCGGCATTCCATAAGGGGTAGTCCCCATGCTGCCAAACATATCGACACCCATTGGGTATTTTAAATTGTAATTTGGGAACAAGTTGTAGGGATGACTTGCTCCTCCACTGCTCATGGTTGCTTCTCCTCCTCCGCTGACAGCACTCCCGCTATTACTGCTTCCCATTTTTTTATCCTTCACATCAACTTGGTTCTCTCCATTCTTGCCGTACTTCTTATACACCCCTGCCGACTGCTGATCATTACTCATCATTCCGCTACCATTGAACTGCTCTATCGAGGAAGTGGCTACTCCGCCCGCTGCCCCTACAGTTGCTTTCCCCTTCCTGGTGGATGTTCCCCCCCCGGTGGATTTGCCTTTGCCCTCACTCAGCAGGGAGCCGCTGTTCATCATGCCCATGGTGCCATCCTTATCTAAAAGTTCATCCTTTATATTTTTTCCACCCTTTCCATGCTTGCTGGCATTCTTTCCTCCAAGGGTACCACCCTTACTGTCCTTGCCCATCGGGCCACACTCGCTCTTAGCCGACATGTGATTCGCTGCATAATTATCATACGGGTTGTCACTCAAATGGTTGAACCCCATTTTGTTGTACACGTTACTTGCTCCTGCTCCCCCCATGGGATGGTGATATCTCATGCCGTTCACATCACCTAAAGAATTTCCTTTCTCCATTGCGCTACTGGATCGATGGCTCGGCATGCCGTTCATTCCTTTGCCATGCATGCCTCCCATGCCACCCATGCTCATTCCACCCATACCCATACTACCCATGTTCATACCGCTCATATTCATACCGGCCATATTCATCCCTGGGAGACCTCCTGCTCCAATGGCATTTTTGGCCCCCCCAGAACCGGCAGCACCACTACCCATCATCATGCTATTCATCACTTTGCTATTCATCATGACGTTATTGTTAACCATATTCATCATGACATTGTTGGGCATCCCTGTGGAGTCGACGTTCATCGCTCCCGCGCCTCCACCTCCGGTGCTCCCCTTGCTCATGCTCTTCGCGCCGAGGTTGTTGTTACCACCGCTAAGGTTACCACCGCTGTTGTTGCTGTTACTTCCTCCAATAGCGTTCACGCCGCTACTATTGCGAGTCCTACTTCCCACATTTAATTGACTCGCATTCATGCCACTGCCAGCATTTCCGCCACTACTGCTGTTACTGCCCTGAATAGATTTTAACGAAGCAGACTTATCCATGATGCCCGTGTGGCCCTTACCACCCATCTTACCGCTCAACGCACCCTCTCCATGATTAGCCGAGTTCAAACCATCAGCGTAGTTCGCACCGGTACTGCTACCTCCCGCACCGGTACCACTACCTCCTGCGCCGGTACCACTACCTCCCGCACCGGTGCCACTACCTCCCGCACCACTGCTACTACCACTACTGTTACTCGCCCCGTTCCCTGTATTCATCATATTGGCATTCTGTTTAAAGCAATTGGAGGGTGCCGCAGGGCCACCATAAAACCCATTGTTCATATACCCATAGAAGTTCCCATGCATATTGTAGCTATTGGAACTGTTCCTTAACATCATGTCATTCCTTTGATAATACATATTATTCACAAAGCTGTTCGGTTTTATATTATTTGTTCCCAAAAAATTGGGATCCTTACTACTATGCTTCATTTCGTTATTTGTATGGGCACCTTTTCCACTGTTCATATGAACATTAGGGTTCATGTCTTGCATAGGGTAATTCATATTGCTGTATCTACCTCCCATGTGGTTGGTGCCATTGCCACCTGCTTGATTGGCACTAACCATGTGGTGACCTCCCATAGTCGACTGCACTTGCATGCTGTTCATGTTATAGGATGATAAAATAGGCTTCTGATAAGACTCGTGCATTCCTGCTGCTCCTCCGGATGCACTAGCACCAGAACTAGACCCACCTGCAGCGGATGTACCTCCGCAATTCTTATTCATTCCCATCTGCTGCCTCATCTGTACGTTCTGTTCATTACTACTTAGTAGGCTGCTCGTTATACTTATCGTCCCGTCGCCACCACTGGGGATAGGATTGAAGTGGCTACCCTTTCCCATACCAACGCTGTTGGTACTGTTCAGGTAGGAAGGGGGGGATGTACAGGGCAGGTTCTTACCACTGTTTACTTGGTTCATGTAATTGTTTGGTGCCGCCGTGCCCTTCATCCCACCTGCGTTGTCCGCTTCCATCATTTCTCCGTAGTGCATCGCATCACGCATGTTGGCACTGCTACCACCGCTGCCGCCGGGCTTGTTGCCGCTCATGTTGTGCTGCACGGGCGGGTTGACGCGCGTCCGCTGAGCTCGCGATGGGGCCGCGACGGGGTTACGATGGGGTTACGATTGAGTTGCGATGGGGTTGCGATGGGGTTGCGATGGGGTTGCGATGGGGTTGCGATGGGGTTTGCGAAGGGGTTTGCGATGGGGTTTGCGATGGCGTCTCTGTGCTGTCGCTACTACTCCCGCTGCTACTCTCGCTACGACTACTCTCTACTGCGTCCTTCTCACTGGTGTGTCGCTGTCGAGTCCATCAACAAACGGCTCCCCAGTTTGGATGCCTCGAAAAGAAATTTTCGCTATTTCGCTATTTCGCTACAGTCCTGCTGCTTCTATCATTTACTTCCTTTTCATTTTGTCGGATAATTTACTCTCGACCGTCCTCATGCACGTGCAAAAAAAAGAGTTTCGCGTGGATAATCTGTTAGGCGCTTTACCGGTTCAGGCTCGGACAAGGAATGCACATATATATACGCAGCTGTGTATATATATGCAAGTTCCGGTGAGTGGGTGCTTCCCCGCTTCGCCTTCACCTCCTTTGCTACTCGGACGGCGGTCAGCGGACGGAAGACTGCTCAGACGCTCGGACGCTTGGGCCTGATTAATTAGACTTCCACAGTAGGTCTCCGAGGAAGGAATGCTCGTTTTTATTTTATATGTAAGTGTAATCAAATGGAGAGCGCCTGGTGGACACAAAATCAGGGTGTTAACTTTGCTATGGAGAGGGAAGGGGGAGTAAAGAAAATCAGATGAAAATGGGGGAAAAAATGGGGAACGCGCGAGACAATGCAAAATGGGGCATAGACCCGTACGCGTGTGAGTGCATGTGCACCCGTACGTGTGTGAGTGTATGTGCTCCCGTACGACTGAGAGTGCATGTGCTGTGGTGGAAACTACGCCTCATTCGAAGGCGCATTTGCCAGAGGGCACGGGCATGTACAAAGCATGCAAGCAAACACAGCATACAAAAGCCGCTTCAGCACACAGGTGCGTGCCACTTCGAAGGTGACGAAGTAGAGTCGAAGCGGGACGCAGTACACGACAATGCCTTTTATCACCGCAAAAAAAAAGGGGAGTCGCTAACGACGCGCGTGGATCGAAGGGGCACACATATAAACAAACTAGTGCCTTAATGAGTGAACATAAATCATGTGCAAAATTTTTTTCTCTTTTTAATCACTTAACACAAGGAAGATGCAACGCAGAAATGAAATAAATGGTCACAACAAACCCTCGTGCAGCGCGCACAGATGGGGGCATAACGGTTTAAGTAAGAACGTATTAACGCGGCAGGTATGTATAGGCATGCACAGGCATACACAAGCATGCACATCTTTTGTGTGTCCTCATATGAGTGGACAACACACGTGGAGAGAGGCTGGAGAGGGTGCGCTGGAACAACGCAACTTTGCCGCAAAAAAAAAAAAGTGGAAGAATATAAACACGTATTCAATAAACTGCACTCGATTAAATAGACGAATGGATGGGAAAATAAATTGACATCACTGTTAATTAATTTTAATTCCTTTAATGATTTACTCATTGGTGTGTGTGTGTACGATGCAGGGTGAAACGATAGGTGTGTGCATATGCCCGTATGCCTTTACCACATATATGCATATATATGTGCACCTATAAGTGTGTGCACGGGAAGACTCTCAGACGCGCTGTGAACACTAATTAGATTAGCTGCGCGCGAACATGCATCCGGGGGAAGCATGTCCAGGTGGATGGGACTTGCCACGGCTAGCACACGGGGGGACACACAACTGCGACGTACTCAACTGTGAAGTACGCAAGAACGAAATGCACATGTAAGAATACGCAACAAGGAATGGGGCGACAGAGCGCGCTTCCAACAGGCGCACACTGCGAAAATGTAGTCAAGCTGCACTCTGGCACGTGAACGAACACGAGCATACGCACATCCTCAACAAACTCATTCGCTCGCTGGGGATGTAAAATGATGCAGGAGAAAACGGTTCGGGACGATGGGTCACAATTGTGCATACGAACATAAACGATCGCTGGGTACTTGAGCAACTGGCTGAAATGCTTTTTTTTTTTTTTTTTTCGCTTGGTCAAGCAAGGGGTGCAAGGCAGGAAGGGTATGCATATAAGAAAAGCGTCACACGTGAAGTATGCACACATATGCGTGCATGGTGAGATACACCTTATTAGTGAAGCAATGAAATACACGTGCATACGTAATACGTTTCTGGGGGGGGTGCATCACCGCTTGTACGATTTTGCGACTGCCCCTCTAGTATGCGCTCCCAATCCACCCCTTCAAGCACTTCACATGAGCACGCATATCCGCCATCTGCACATGCACTCACGTACAGGAAAGGTGGCACACATACGTACATACGGGCAACCGCTACTCGCTCGGACTTTTTTTGCGCACATTTTTGCGCACATTTTTGCGCCTTTTTGCGCCTTTTTGCGCCATTTTTTACGCCATTTTTTGCGTCATTTTTTACGCCATTTTTTGCGCCATTTTTTGCGCCTTTTTTTGCTTACCTTCCAGTGTCCAGTGCGGATAAGAAACACGCAGCCTCCGAAAACGTTCCTCCTCCTTCGTTCGTATCGCCCTGCTGTTCTTCCTAGTCCAATTGCTGTAACTGCTACGGGTACGCAATACACGCGAATGTGCGTACATAAGATTGCGTGCGCGTACGTGTGCGTCACGCGTTTTTGTGCACCAAAGGGGAGGAACACAAATTGGTGTTAATGTTTTTTTTTTGGCCTTGTGTAGGTGTACGCATATGCATACACATATGTGCGTTTTTTTTTTTAATTCTCACTGCTTGCGCTTTCCGGCACCCTGAGTGCGCACATACGAGTGACGATTGCGAGTGACGATTATGCGTGGCGATTACGCGTGACGGTTACTCGCGAATATGCTCGCCTGCGCGTATGCGCGAATGGACACAAAGGGGCGTTGCTGTGGGTACATGCGCGAAATGGTGAAGGGAATTCTTCACTTGGCACTTCTCCAACTGGTACTTCTCCAACTGGTACCTCTCCTCTTGGTATTTCTCCTCTTGGTACTTCTCCTCCTGGTACTTCTCCACTTTGTACCCTTTCACTTGGCACATACACACGCGCTGTCCAAAACGCGCGCACATGTATACGCCGCGTGTGCAGGCGGTGGACAGGCGCACTACTGCGGGGGCGCAGCAAAAACGCGCACTTTCAGCGCGACACGCGTGTGTACTGTGTACAAAGCATATATACATATATGTATGTATATACATATACATACACATATACATACACTGCGTGCACGTCCCCTCGAGCGTTTTTTCCTTTGCCGCGCAACGCGTTAATGATGTGAAAAAAAATTCTCGCGCGAAAGTGTAACTGAATTATTATTGTGTGCGTAAGAATGGCCTCCCAGAAATGTCAGCAAAAACTGTTCAGTGTGGAATTCACAAAAAAAAGGAAAAAAACGGGAACGAGCGGGAGGGGAGGGGGCAAAAGGGGAGGCGGCGAACTAGGGAGTGGAAAAAATGGGGAATACAAAATGGGCGAGGCGAATTGAAGGGAACGGTCGCTTCGCCCCTTCACCGCGCGAGCGACTGAAATGGACGAATAAGCGACAAAGTGGTCATGCAATAAACAACTACGCTGAGTGGGCGGTCAACTTGGCACTCCACTTGGCGCTCCACGTGACGATCGACTTCTCATGCGCATAAATGAGGACTATAAATGAGCAATACAAACGAAAGAATGAGAGACGTGCAGCGCCCAGCTAACAGCCACAGCGCGCAGTCAAATCACGAGTGGTGAAAAGGACGCACAGTTGCCGGAGGACGGCAAAAAAGGATGCACGGCGGCCACGCGCAGGTGCAGGTGTGCGTTGGTGTATATGTGTAAGTAGGCACAAGTATTATGTTCACGTGTGTCTGTGCATATTTCTCCGTGCAGATGCACACGTTCATACGAACACGTTTGTGTGTTCTCTCTTCGGTGGGGCGCGCGAACGGTCATAAACAAAAAGGGGGAGTATTATACAAGGAGGGAGTATGCCGCTTTCTGGTTATTCGCCAAGTGGTAATACAACAAGGGGGGGGAGAGGTACAGCCACATGTATACAAGTGATTACATGCGCGTAGGTTTTTGTGTCTTCCTTACTGTCTGCTGCTCTCCCCCTCCCTCACTCTCTCTCTCTTTCTCCGTTTTTTTTTTTTTGCTTACCCTTTTTTACAACTATAACGTACTGCTAAGTACATACACTCATGCAAGGGTTGCTCGTTTCGATGCATATGAAAAAAACCCTGCAGGGAACAACAGACATACCACAGGTGAGCAACTTAAACACGCAACACAAAACACGGGTTACTCAAGCGAAGAAGCATGAACAGGTGGAGGCATGAATGGAAAAAGCGTTCACGCTAGAAAAGCATTCATACGTAAACTCATATCACGCACGGATTCATCCGTACTTATGCACACGCTTCTAAAAATGTATACACAGTGCAAGTATTATTTCACAGGGCGTAGCTAAAAAAAATAAATAAATAAAAAAAACGATCCCTCAAATAGGAGTCCCTTTTAATACACAATGTAGTGGTTAAAAGGAATGCCACTTTGGCAGGTGTCGCTTTCCAAAATACAAGTGCGCAGGAGGGATTCCTCTAATTTCTCTGCTATGGGCATCACGCGCAGGGATGCGGATGTCTAATCTGAGCAGCACTAGGTACAGGCAAAATGATATACATGAAAACACAAGGACGTTTTCTCGTTCTGCTTCTCCCTTACGGAGGAGCGGTCAGGGGATGAAACGTCGCGAAGTGTACAACTTGCGAGCAGCGTTGGGTATGCGCAACTGGCTAGTCGTTTTGACATGATGGCGTGTTTCACTCAAGGCGACGCTTTCGCCACGTAGCATTTTGCAGCTACGAACAACAACGGTATGTGCTTCCCCCAGACGGTGTGGCCAGCTTATTTAAAAAATGGAAAAATGGAAGGAAAGGAAGGAAAGGAAAAAAAGAAAAAAATGGAATAAAAAGGAAAAATGTAAAAAAAAGAATAAAGGGAATAAAAAGGAAAAATGTAAAAAAAAGAATAAAGGGAATAAAAAGGAAAAGTGTAAAAAAAAAAAAAAACGCAGAACGACACGCGTCTATCCGTCTATTCGTCTATCCGTCTATCCGCTTGTATGTCTTTCTCCTTCGCGAACGAGAGAAAAAATGCAGTGAATATATGTGCTTTAAAAATGCTGTACGCATGCAGCGTTCGTGAGACGTCGCGTTTGTTCCGCTTCACGACGTATCATTCACTAACCACGCACAGAGGGAACGTCTACATTCGCATGTAGAGGCATGACGTTCTCTCAGGAGAGAAAAATGCGGTGGAAAAAAATGTTCTACGTGAAAAATGTGGCAAGCAAAAAAAAAAAAAAAAAATGCCCTTGTGCTGCCAAAAGTATTGCAACTGCGCAAAGCTTCGCAGCAAGGAGGGGCTTTCTCCCAGGTTTACGTACATACGTCCTCACAAGCTGTGCCTACTCGCAGGTGGAGAGGTAGGCATGCAACTGTTGTTCATACGTAACGGCCAGAAAAAGGCCCACGCAAGCGGCAGCAGGGAAAATGTGCCCAAAAGGTGGAACACAAAACGAAAAAGGCAAAGGCGCAAGGGGTGCGCACTTTTCGCTCACGGGATGCAAAACAAGCAAAAGGAGCAAAAGGAACGAAAGGAACGAAAGGAGCAAAAGGAGCAAAAGGAGCAAAAGGAACGAAAGGAGCAAAAGGAACGAAAGGAGCAAAAGGAACGAAAGGAGCAAAAGAAACGAAAGGGGCAAAAGGAGCAAAAGAAGCAAAAAGGAATGCAAGGTGGATAAAGCACGTCATGCGAGTAAGGCACACGCGCCAGGCAACGCAATGTGAATAAAGGGAAAAATAAATGTAGCTAAAATAATGTGAAATTGTACAGATGGATGCGCCAAAGGCATACGTGCATGACACGTATATGAGGCGTATATGACACGTATATGATGCGTACATGAAACGTACATAAAACGTACATGAAACGTACATAAAACGTACATGAAACGTACATAACACGTACATAACACGTATGTGATATGTAGTACATGCATATATACATAATACATGCATAACACGAATGAGTTAAGCGTAAACCCAAAGAAAAAAAAAAAAAAAAATGGCTACATGGCCAAATTGCGAATTCTGCAGATAAGCATAAACCTTTGCAGGGGATGATGCAGTAAAGGGAAAAATAAGGAAAAAAGAGGAAAAGAAAAAAATGAGAAAAAAAATGGGGGAAATAAATGGCGCGATAAAATGAAGAGAGAAAAAAAAAAAAGCAAGCAAAATTTATGCCCTGAAAAAAGTTAAGCATATTTTCGAGGAATGCAAAAAAAAAAAAAATGCTGAGAAGAATTTTAAGCCGTAAAAAAAAAAAAAGAGGCGGTGGCATAAAAAATTAATAAGATGGCATGATGTAAAATAACGCAACTCAGATAAAACGATATGATGAGTGAACTGAACGAGGGGCACAAAATCGAAGAGAATTTTTTCATTTTTACAGATACAGATACTGCATGGCTGCAATTAATTTTCTCGTGCCATGCGGAAGGAGAAACGACGTAGCGCAGTCGCCAAGTTGCGAAGCGGCGGAGTAACGGGGGACGAGGAAATATAATTTGTCATTCACTCCCTCAGAAAGGTTCCTTTTCTCCTCTTATATTATATTCACCGCGCTGCGCGTACATGCAAACAAAAGCGATGCTGCTGCGGGGGGGGGAATGATATAGCCTGGGGTTAGCGCACCGAGCGTTCAGTACAGTACAATACGTGCGGGCCTCTCCCTGCAGGAAAAAAAGTGCATACATGTACACGGATATAAGCGTAAATTAAGCGCAAAATATGAGCGCAAAATATGAGCGCAAAATATGAGCGCAAATATGAGCGCAAAATATGAGCGCAAAATATGAGCGCAAATATGAGCGCAAAGTATGAGAGCAAATATGAGCGCAAAGTATGAGCGTAATTTAAGCGCAAATATGTAGGCAAAATTTACGCGTATATATATGTACGCACAACGGTACAGGGTGACAAGGGCCGCGTTTCTCCAGCGGGGGATCCGCCAAGCGTCGCGGAGCGCAGTTAGGAAAAGAAGAGAGGAGAGCCCTTTTTTTTTACGTGATGCCCCGCTGACACGTGCATTTGCCGTGAGGGAAAAAATAACTGCTGAGTACGCACCTGCAATAAATGGAAAATGGGTATCTTTGTATGCCAATTTTCTGTTGCCGGTTTTTCTTTTTTTTTTTCTTTTCTTTTCTTTTCTTTTCTGTCCGCATATTGGCGAAATGATATGTACATGGAGATATGCCTTATTATTATACCTTTTTTTCTTTTTTTTTTTATTTTTGAGCATGCGCAGGGGGCGCGCGTAATTTTTTTTTCCCCAGGCAGCAATGGGCGGTCAACATGGACACAAAATGGGAAGCATTGACGTGGGATGACACGCACTACATCACGCATCTACTGGCGCCAACAAATCGACCTTCAACTTTTGCATTGTTCCCGCGTACATACAAAAGAAAATTTGCAGCATGTATGTTATACCATATATTATAATAGTACGATTTATTTGCATATTTTGGGCTTTACCTTGCGTGCGAGGCTTGGAGAACGGGGAAGGATTACTTTTTCCCCCTGCCCCTTCCCTTCTGTTCTCTTATGTTCTCTTCTCTTCTCTTCACTTTTTTTTTTTTTTCTCACCATGGCCTGCCCATAGGAAGCATCATATTTTATACATGCGTGTCATATGGCATGTACGGTACGCAGAAAAACTGGGCCATAAAAAAAGACCCTGTACTGTACACCCTTGTGGGGGGAGATAGGTATGCAAATAAAAATTGATGCGCGAAAAAATAACGCAGAGAAGTGGGGAGTGAACAGGGGGGAAGCCTTTTTCTTGTCCCCCTTTTTTTGTGTGCAGCTGCGGGGAAAATAAATTGGGGGTTCGTTCACCTTCACGTTGGTGTCACCACATTGATCTTTTTTGAAGCCCTTTCCATTGGCTGCCTTTTTTTTTTTGGGGTGGGGACTCATCTCTTTTGCCCGTTTAAGTTTTATACCTTTGGCCAAACGCCTTCTCATTTCCGGTTATTTTTCCCCTCTGGGGGTAGGTGTTTTTCTAAAAGGGGCTATTCCTTTACGTAGTCACCTGCGTACGCGTGAGTGCATGGGTGAATGCATACGTGAGCACATACGTACCTACATATATGATTGCATGTACATGTTGACACGTATGCGTTCCCGTTGGCGTCTCCCCCGGTGGTTGCTTCAAATTATGTTCACCTGTGCTACATTCGATGGCACGAAGAAGTGATGTCCCAACTTATAACTGAGAAGAATGCCTGCCCTTTTTCTTCCTCATCTTTTCTTTTCAACCCCCCGGCTTAACTGTACTAATTTTTCGCGGCATAGGTATATGCACGTATGTGACTTAACGTCTAAGTGAGATGTCCGTGCGTGGTCGCCGCCTATACATTTGGATGCATCCAATTCGTTTGACACATTGGAAACGCTCCCTTGGTAGGGCTTCACTCGGGGACAGAGCAGCGCGTCGCGTCGCGCGAAGCAGCCCGTTGAGTGGTTCCACGTAGGTGTGAGTGTTTGTATGCGGGGGGTAACATGCAAAGAGGCAATCCTTACGCTTTAAAAGAGCCACGAAAAGGTCACCCCATTCACCGTTCGCAGAAATTTAATAGCTTTGAAAATTACATAGCGATAGAGGTACCTTTTCTTTGGTTAATTTGTGTCCGCGCAAGACGCCACTTGAATGGTGTAACTCCAAATCGCTTCGCCGAGACGACCATTTTGTTCTGATGAGGCATTACACAAAGGGAACAGAATGTACATTTTCTCGGCAGTCATTTTGATCCCCGTAGCAGTTACAAAAGTTTAAGCGAAAGAGGAATAAGGACAACCCATAAAACTGCACACTTCTCATTGTCAAAGACCCGCTACGTTATTTTGCCGAGTGGATAAGGCTGCTTAGCATCGCTCACCACCACGCTGAAATTACATGTGAACATCCCTTTCGCTATGCGGACAATTGGGAGTCAACTTTGGGTGTGTCCCTATTGTCATGTATGCAAATGTTTGGTTATTTACCAAATGGGGCAATTTTGACTTTGTTTTTCTCGCCGCGCCTGTTAGTTCGTATGGGTTGTTAAAAGGGGGAAACTGAGAGGGTCACAGAAGGAGGCATACATCCACATAAGCGTGCATATATACATGTGTGCAGGTTTGGGAAGGGTCAATCTGCCGCATGGTAAGTAGCTAATTTTTTTTTTTTTTTTTTTTAAATCGAAAAATTACCTGAACAGGTAAAAAAAAAAAAAAAATTTTTTTGGCTAGTTGTATGCACAGGAGGTTTCCTTTTTATCAAACTGGAAGAAGTTTGCATCACGTTGCCATCTTCGGAAAAAATAAGCCCCAACGTGATAAATTATCGTTACGTGGCCCGCTTGCTCGCTTTCCCGTTTGGTCCCAATTAAGACATTCCTTGCTGTCACTGCTTACCCGTTTGCTGTTGTAGGGGGCACTGAATCCTCACGCACACCCTGCGGCGCTGCCTATTGGCCGTGCTCCCAACTCGATTCGCGAGTCAACCGATTAGGTATCACATCACAGGGAAAGTGCCAAGGTATATACTCCGTCACAGGCACATACACGAATGAATACTCACATACATCTGCGCGTGTGTGATTTTTTCCCCCCTTTACTAACTCGCGCAGGAGCTTCTCCAAAACTGTTGTAAAAGATGTAGTGCGCGTGGCCGGCCCAGCAGAATCGCACCTTTTTCTTCCCAATGCCCCCTGTTCTCCCCCTTTGGCTCTTCCCCCCTTTGGAATAATGAAAAAGGGCCCCCTGTTCCTTCTGACATGCCTCTACTTCCTTTGCGCAAGCAACAAATGCAACGGGTTGAAAATAAACAGGGCGGCGAGAACTCCAAACGTGTTGTTCAGCATAGCGGGAAAAGGCGAAAGAAAGGCTAATGCGAGAGCCAATGCGAGAGCTAATGCCAAAGCTAACGCCAAAGCTAACGCCAAAGCTAACGCCAAAGGTAAGGCTAACCCTGACGAGAACAGCCGGGGGATAACAAACAAGCCAACCAATGATAACCATAAGAAGAAAGTGAACGAACAGGTAGGAAACAAATTCCTTCACCTGGAACAAAACAAACGTGTATCCATCAACCCGCTGTTCAATTCCCTATGCAAAAATGTGAGCGTTAGTGAAGCCTGCCTGTACAATGTGCAAGAATTTTTTAACGAGGCAAATTACAACAATGGGAGGGTTGAGAACCTGGGGGACAAGAAACTCTTCTGTGGTGTCCTATACGGGACGTATGAGGATGACTCTATCGTAAAAATCGAAAACGTATTTTTTGCGTTGAACCGCCGAGAACAAATGTATGACGTGGATTACCTGCTAAATAGCGAAGACAGGAGGAAGGCTGACGCGCTGGCAAAGATGCTGAATTTGGAAGTGGTGGGGGTTCTTTATGCTTACCCCGACATCGGGGTAGACTTAAGTGTGTCCAATAAGAAAAGAAAAAATTTCGTAAAACTTAACAAGAAGATAAAAACGTTGAATGATGAGGAGAACGAGCTGTTCATCCCCATGGGGGGCAGGGAGGTTCTCCTCGCGCTCACAGTGATGAAGCACCGCGATGACGGCACGCGGAAGAATCTGCCATGTGAGGGCAACGCGGTGGCACAGCCCCGCAATGGAGTACCCCCCAATGGAGCACCCCGCAATGGAGTACCCCCCAACGGAGCAACCCCCAACGGAGTACCCCCGAACGGAGCAACCCCCAACGGAGCAACCCCCAATGGAGTACCCCCCGTGGAAGCGCAAAAACATCGTCCCAAAACCTGGCAAAACCGCACACCCAGGAAAAACAAAAAAAAAAACAAAAACCCCAACGTAAAGCCATTCATCACGCTATCCGTCGGCATGGACAAAAACTCCAAGTCGATAGTCGTCGAGGCGTACGAAATAAATTACGACTTGCTGAAGCTGCTAAATAAGGACATCATCAAAGACATGCAAAAACAAAACAGCATACTGCATTTCGAAGCAAGCAAAAATGAAAAGGACCAAAAGATAAAAAACTTCAACGCCGAAGTTGACCTAATGAATGAATTATATTTGAAATGTAAAAGTGCCGTCCTCATTGAGAAAATCGAAGTGAAGCAAATTGATGTCCTCTTTTGTGTTAATAACATGCCCATAGTTTCCCATAAGAGCTTCTACAATACCTTCTTCCCCTACCCCAACAATAGCAACTACTACACCATTCTCCAAAGGTTTAACTACATGTCTAGATCGTTACATAATCAAAAGGACATGGTCAATATATTTCGCGATTTTAATTTCCTCCTTTTCCTCACGAACATTTTTTCATTCGAGCGTGACATCCCTCCTATTTGTAAAGCCGTCAACGATTCGAAGAACTCTGTTGGCATTCCTGATCAATACGTAAGCATTTTGAGGAGCCTCTCCCAAAGTGCCAATGCGCCTCAGTAAAGTGGGGGGTCAAGCCGGTTGGCTCCTCTGAGGTGAGTTAACTAGAGAGAAAAAAAACATAACATAAGAGAACAGAACATAACATAACATAACGTAACATAACAGAACAGAGTGTCACTGCCCTACGGTAAGAGATCGAAATGGAACAGACCAAACCGTTGGGTGTTTCTTTTTTTTTTTTTTGTTGCTTTTTAGAGAAATATGCACCTCCCTTGTGTAACCATTTGCGTGGGCGACAAGGGATTCCCACCTGAACCGCCCATCATAGTGGTGGTAGTTTACGGCGCCCCCCCTTTTTTTTTTCCTTTTTTTACCCTTCATATTTGAACCCCCTTACCCTGATATTGGTCTTTCCCTCATTTGGCTAATAATTCACCGGAAGGAGTGGAGACTCCACAATCGCTTCCTCCCAAACAACGGTTTCCACCTTTGAATCGTTCGTCGGTTGCTAGCGCGTTTGCAAAAAAAAAAAGACACAGACGGGGAAGCGGCTTGAAGAGAGGCACAGCACACTCTTCGCCACACGGAGACTCCCCCGGGGAGAAAACAAAAAGGAAAAATGCGGTAAAACGGGACAAATCGGAAAAATCGGCCAAATGGACCAAATCGGCCAAATGGACCAAATCGGCCAAATGGACCAAATCGGCCAAATGGACCAAATCGGGCAAATCAACCAAATCGGGCAAACCGGCCAAATCGGCCAAATCGCATAGCTTCAACTTGCACCCTCCTACTTGGACGCCAGCACGCGAATCGCATCGCCGACCTTCACGAAGTAGTCGCCCCCTTCATTGCCCAGCGCTCGCCGTGAGGGGAGCGCCGGAAAGGGGACGGAAAAATCCCCACCACACATATCATGGCTAGTAGTCATGCAACAGGTACTAATCAAGTTACTCATAACTTTACGCTTTAGCAATTTAAAACATGACAGAGGAATGGCGCTCCTCAGCGGCAACATCTTCCTCTGTTGAATCTCTTCCAGCTTATCCCGCAGCATGATCAACATAGCATTATCGTTCCACTGCTGAATGAAGTAGAGGATGGAAGGGTTCAGCCCTTGTCCTCTCCTCGGACTGAAAATAATATTATATAATTTATTTCTGTACTTGTTCAGGTGTATCTCATTTGGTGCGAATCGATATGTGTTCCCTTCTGAATAAGTTCCATCTCCAGCTTTGCTGCTCATCTTTTGCGTAATTGTCCCCTTCCCAGCTGTATGTCCATCACCTGTTGACTGTGTCACCTGAGAGAAGCATCTCACTATCTGCTCTAACTTAATTTCCTTCATCAGTTTATCTGCAATTTTGTCAAGGATCTGCAGAACTAATCTAATACCGTCTAATTCAAAGTGCTCACATTTGAACAGCCTCTTAATTAAGGATAAGACATTTTTTTTTAATTTATTTTCATACGAATCAAAGAAGAATAGAATATCTTCATGAATGCAATTTTCTCCTTCTCTTATATTTCCTACAAAATCAATGACATCAATTTTGAATTTCCTTCCTTCTACATTTAGCAAGTCATGTGGGACATCATCCCATGTTGATGCTCTCTTCGCTGCGGCTTCTTCCTCCTTCATGTGTACATACTTCTGCAGAATTCTATCCACTTTGCTGTGTTTCCTTTTGGTGATTCTTTTCTGCTCTACGGATAACTGGAGTGATGCTTTATCCTCCCTTGTGTTGACACACCGTTTAGTGGCTTCTCTCATCCCTTCTCCCCCATCCACAACAGACGCATGTTCATCCACGACATGCCCTCGAACATCCTTTTCCTTCTGCCGTATCTTCACCCCTGTCCTGGTTTTAATTTTTTTCTTCACTGCTACCTTTTCTTTATCGTCTGATTTCCCCACCACAGCTTCCTTTTCTTGGCAATTTTCCACCGTTTTTGTTCCCTCTCCTTTGTGCTGCCCATCGTTGAAATCTGTGACATTTGCACGTCCGTCTTTCATTGGAGGCTCCACTTGCAGTTCATTTTCTTCTTCCTTTTGGGTCCCTTCCTCTGGGGTTCTTTCCTCTCCTGGGTCCTCCGTTGTCTCTAAGATTTTCTCTCCCTCCTTTTGTGCGGCGTTTTGTGCGGCGATTTTGTGTGGCGTTTTTTGTGGCATTTTCTGTCCCCTTTTCTGTCCCCTTTTCTGTGGCGTTTTCCACCTTTTCCTCCTTTTCCACCTCGCCTACCTCCATGCGGCCTGACTTTCCTCCCGCTTCTGCCTCTTCTCCCGCGTCTGCCTCTTCTCCCGCGTCTGCCTCTTCTCCCGCGCCTGCCACTTCTCCCGCGCCTGCCACTTCTGCATTCGCCTTCTCCCCCTCCCCCCCTTCGTTTTCCTTCTCGACGGTCACTTCCTCTACGCTCATTTTGTTCGCTGCTTCAATGCCCATTTTGTTCGATGCCTCTCTGCCCATTTTGTTCGCTTCCTCTCTGCCCATTTTGTTCGCTGCTTCAATGCCCATTTTGTTCGATGCCTCTCTGCCCATTTTGTTCGATGCCTCTCTGCTCATTTTGTTCGCTGCTTCAATGCCCATTTTGTTCGCTGCTTCAATGCCCATTTTGTTCGACTCCTCTATGTTCTTTCTTTTCTCCTTCTTCGTCTTATCGGATTTTTGTCCATCTTCTTTCGTGGCCTCCTTTTCTGTCTCCTTTTTTGTCTCCTTTTTTGTCTCCTTTTTTGCCTCCCTTTTTACCTCCTTTTTTGCCTCCCTTTTTACCACCCTTTTTACCACCTTCTGTTCCAGCTTCGCTACCCCCTTCTCCCCTTTCCTTGGGTCCTTTCTCCCCCCCGGCTCATCCGCCTTGCCCGTTCTTCCCCTCCTGCTTGGCCTCTTCACCTCTGGGGGGACAATTAATTTTGTCCTTCCACTACCCGCCGCGTCCTTTTTTCTCATTTTCGCCTTCTCCTTCGCCTTCACAATGCTGGAGTCACCACTGCGCTTGCCATTACCGATACCGCTTCCTACGGCTGGCTAGCCTATTCCCCTTCGCTTTGACGCGAAGCTTAGCACCCTGCTGCCTCCCCTTCCTGGAGCTCCTCAAAGTGCCCATTGCCTTAGTGCCCTTTTCCTTAGTGCCCTTTTCCTTTCCCATTTTGACACTCCCCTTGGATTTAGATTTAGAATTAGTCTTTAAATCCTTCTCCAAATGAAGCAAATCGATAGACCTCTTCGAGCTGTTCTTTTGAATACCCAACTTATGCGCAGTCCTTTCGTTCATACTTATTTGAAGTTCCTCCTCCTCGGCCTTGAGTCGAATGCTTATGTTGCTCTTTTCATTTGCTGGCGTGGAATCGTTTCGCAGGGCCTCCGTGAGTTCGCAGAATAGGCTCTTTCCGTAGGTGTCCTCGGGTTGGTTGTGTCCCTGGGCATTACTGTCACCGCCGATGCCTCCGCTGATGCCTCCGCTGATGCCTCCGTTGATGCCTCCGTTGCTGTAGCGATTTGGTGATGGAAGGGGTCCTCCCCTGACGCGGCTGATGAGGTGTCCAATCGGGAGGTCATTCAGGCGGCTCACTGGGTAACCACTTGGGCGACTAACTGAGGGGCTGCTGGAATGGCTAACTGAGTGGCTGGCCGAGTGGCCGACCGAGTGGCCGACCGAGTGGCTGACCGAGTGGCTGACCGAGTGGCTGACCGAGTGGCTGACCGAGTGGCCGCTTTCATGCCTACGTCTGTGCTCATTTGCGTGGCTAGCTGAGTGACCAATTAAGGGGCTAACGGGGTGTCCAATCGAGTGGCTAGCAGAATGTACAACCGAATGGCTAGCAGAATGTCCAACAGAGTTGCTAACAGGATATCCAACCGAGTGGCTAAAAGAATGTCCAACAGAGTTGCTAACAGGATATCCAACCGAGTGGCTAAAAGAATGTCCAACTGAGTTGCTGACAGGGTATCCAACCGAGTGGGTGGCCGGGAGCCCAATCGAATGGGTAGCAGAGTGCCCAATTGAGTGACCCTGTTCTTCTCTACTTGTGTGGCTTACCGAGTGACTTGCCAAGTAACCAACTTGCGAACTGGCTCCTCGACTAACAGGGAAAATAACCTGCGAACGAACAGCGCGATTGACATGTGGACTACCATCCCGACTAACTTCACGGCTGAAAAAGGGACTATCGTCTCGACTGCTAGCGCGACTGCTAGCACGACTGGTGCTGGGACTGACGCTGAGGCCGTGGGACTCCCGGTCGTCCCCCCATTTTGCACTTTGGCTCAGGTGGAAGATGGAGCTCGCACCGCTCCCGAGGCGTATGCCATTTATTTCTATGCGACTTTGGTCGATGCTGCCTGACGGAGTGACCTCTATGATGGTGCTGTTATTCCTCCCCCCTCCTGCTTCTCCCCTTTTCGAAGAAGCCAAGCTTAGCTGGCTGGGGCTAATGGCCATCAGGCTTCTTTCATTTGGCGCAGATTCTCCTTCCCCTTTGTTGTTTGCGGAGCTTATTCGTTTGGATGAGTGTTCTCTTTTAATGCTTGGTTGCTCCGTTTGGTCTCCTCCTCCTGTCTGCTGCTCCGTTTGGTCTCCTCCTCCGGTCTGCTTCTCCGTGTGGTCTCCTCCTCCTGTCTGCTGCTCCGTGTGGTCTCCTCCTCCTGCCTGCTGCTCCGTTTGACCATCTCCTCCCTTATGCTGCTTCGTTTGGACCTTCCTTCTCTTTGGGTTCTTCCTTTGGCCAATTCTTCCCTTAGTGCGTTTCACTGGGGGAGCATCCAGATCCTTCTTCTTCGCGCTTTTGGAGGCGCTCTTCCGGTTAGGGCTCTTTTTGTTGTTTCCCCCCTTGTTCTTTACGCGTTCTTTGGCTTTTGCGTCTTCTATGTCACGTGTGACTTGTGTACTTTGCTTGTCCTTTCGGCTATCCTTTTCCTTTTTGTCCGCTTTGGCGCCCCCGCCGGGTTGTCCCATCTTCCCCTGGGCGACGCCATTCTCGTTCTCCTTTGAACCTACGCTGTTACTCCTCGATGGCTGTTTTTTTTCGTCGTGGAGAGATAGTACACCAGCAATGTTGCTTTTCTTCATACTAGTTTCATTTTTTCTTTTTTTTTTCTCTATTATCATGTTAGGTGGGGGAAGCTGTTTTCCTTGTTTGTCATTTCCTTTTTTCCTCTTCTCGGATGTACTTCCCCTTTTGGTTGTGCCCCCCCCCAACTCGTTGTCGTTGGATGCGTGTTGTTGTTTCATATGTGTGTGCAAAAAAAAAAAAAAAAAAAAAGGAAGAGATTCACATTAAAGGGTGTATGTATTAAAGTTAAGCAATGATCAAGGGGTTGTGTTAACGCGCGTGAGATACCAATGTGTGTTGACAAAAAAAAAAAAAAAAAAACGAAAAAAATGATCAATGTTGTTTTTCTTCTCTGTGTTTTGTTCTCCTTCTCCTTCTCCCTTTTGTGGGACTGATGAGCAGTGAAAAGACACGCGCATGGGTATGCCCATGGGGACGAGTCATGAAAAAATGTAGCCCCAAATGTGGCACAATGTGGCGAAGCGGCAAAACAAAACACACGCACGTACAAGACACATTTACCCCCTTTTATACAGCCATTTAAAGCGTCTTTTTGGCTAGCTTTTTTTTTTTTTTAAAAAATTGTATGAACGTTCATAAAAAAAAAAATCAGGTAAAAAAAAAAAACGGCTCGCTGGTCAAACCCAGCCGTCGTCAAAATTAACAACCCAAAAGTGGGCACAGAACAAGCGAAAAGCTCATGTTTAGCTCTTGACCCCTTCAGTTGCATTGTTTTCACCTGCACGTTCAGGCAAAAACAACGACAGTGCAGCTGTGTGTAGGTGTAATGGTATAATTGCACATTTGTATGATGGCACATTTGTATGATGGCCCATTTGTATGATGGCCCATTTGTATGATGGCACAATTGTATAATGGCACAATTGTATAATGACACAATTGTATAATGGCACATTTGTATGTATTATTTTTTTTTTTTTTCCACACGTGCGCACATGCCAACGTGAGCCTTTTTTTTTTAAATCCTGTGGGGCAAAAATTACGTTGAGCCAACTGATGTCTCCCTGTTGTATACGAGCGAACGGGTTGTTAAGGGGAACAAGAACAAAAAAAAGTTACCAGGAAAAAAAAACAAAACAAAGCCAAAGCAGGACAAATTCTGTTCAGGCATTTTTGCCAAATGGGATTAT